>NW_026712356.1:4768175-4960844 GCF_030504385.1 Musca domestica
GTCAATATCAGCCCAAATCACCAGTCTAGAAGCTAATACGTAAAGTT
This sequence comes from Musca domestica, assembly GCF_030504385.1. Lineage (NCBI taxonomy): Eukaryota > Metazoa > Arthropoda > Insecta > Diptera > Muscidae > Musca > Musca domestica. The sequence goes on from NW_026712356.1 coordinate 4,768,223, forward strand.
TGGAGAAACCCGGTTCAGAGATAGCTATAGTTCGTAAAATGCACGATAGAATTAGATAGATTTTGATTTTGTACCAAATATCTCATAGAGCTCTGAAATGCCCTGTATAAACCTTTTTACGAGAGCTCTACTAAATATGCATAGTGGTGTAGGGTATCATATAGTCGGACTTTTGAGCTTTCCTTACTGGTTTTTAAACATTTATGTGCGTGTGTGTGTGTGTGTGTGTCTTGGGGTGGATTTTTCCCAAACGTTTGCAAGTTTTCGCTTATCCCTAATGCAATTCATAATTAGTTTGGCTTAACTTTAGTGGTAGTCTGTAAGATGATAATTCCGTTAGGAATCCAAACACCTTTTATACCCTCAGACATATGGCTACTAAAAACCTCAGTCACATGGCTGGCTATATCTTTCGATACGACTAAAATGTGCCTCATCGAAATACCGTTTTTAGACCCTAGGTCTCTTTGGACCAAATCCGTTTCAGGGCATTTGAAGTCGATCTAGCGGCGTCCGTCCGTCCGTCTGTCTGTCTGGACGCCTGTTGCGCACGATAACTCTCGAAGATAGTATCAGATTTGGTCCAAATTTGCTACATCGTACCATTATTATCAAACTTCGAACGAGTTCGGAGATGAGCAATCGGCCAACTTCTTCTGGTACCTCCTCACAAAAGGCTGAAAATTTCCGAAGAAAATATATGTTACTGCACAGAAAGAGAAAGGATGATCCGATTTTGCTCCAACTTTGCAAATCCTAATATTAAGATCAGTGCTACGTCAGTTGCGAAAATGGACAACTTTTCTATATCCTCAGTCATATGGCTAGGGAGGGTATATATCATTTGATACAACGAAAAATATGCCTCATAGAAATAACGATTTTAGACCCAAGGTCTTTTCGGACGAAATTCATTTCAGGATATTTGGAGTCGATGTCCGCCTGTCCACCTGTTTGTCTAGCTGGTGCTCACAACAACTCTCGAAGGGTGTATTCGATTTGGTTTAAATTTGGTACATCGTAATATTATTATTAAACTTAGATCTAGTTCGGATCTGATATATCCCCCACAAAAGGTCGAATTTTTTATTAAACATTTTAGTGCACAGAAAAATAGGATAATCCGATCTGATTCAACTTTGTAAATCCAAATATTTCCATATCGGTCCATTCCATCAAGTACCTGCCCGCTAATAAAGGGTCAACATTTTGAATAATTATAACTCTAATAAAATGGGATGTAAGAGTCTGATTGTCTTCAAAGAACACACATGACAATATTTTCATTAGCCCAAGGCAGACATAAAAGTGTAAAGATAGGACAAAATAGAGTCAAAATATGGCAACCCTGGCAACAACATAGTTACCAATTTCAACTGATTTAAACTGCTAAGGCAATATGCAAATTTTTGGAAAGGTCTATGGAAGACAGGGTGAGATGAAAAAACTGCAACCAAATTCAGACTGGTGTCATTTAAAACCACTCATCCGACAGCTGTAAAAATTATTCCAATGACAGTTCATTTTATTGTTTACAAGCGCACAAAAACTTTTTGGAAAGAATTTTCCAGAAAAAAAGTTATTTGTGATGGAATTCAAGCGTAATAGTTTGATTTTTTTATATTTGGCTGGAAAACCGCAAGTGGCTATCGTTAAAGCACTTCAGCATTTAAGTGTGAATAAATATTTTGTGTGTCGTGCTATCGCTCGTTACCGGGCGTAGCCCGGCGTCAAGGAAGTGGACGGAAGAAAACAGCAAACATCAGTAGAAATTGTTCGAAAAGTAAACAAGCGACTTGATCGAACCCCGCGTCGAAGTGGCCGAAAAATGGCTCGTGGTCTAAACATATAGCAATATTCCATTCGGCAAATATGGAAAAATAAGCTCGGGGTAAAGCCATTGAAATTCCAAAAAGTCCAAGAACTTACAACGAAACTGAAAGAAAGTACACTCAAAAGAGCTAAAGAGTTGCTTTGCTTGGCCGAAAGTGGTAAACTGTCGAATTTGGTTTTCTCCGATGAGAAAACATTCGTTGTCCAGCAGTTTGTAAACAAACAAACAAGACTTGGCAAAGAGGTCAGCTTAAAATGTGCATCTTCGATTGGCCACTAGAACTCAAGCGCCGGTCATGGTAATGGTGTGGGCCGCCATAACAGCCAATGTTCGCTCTCCGCTCGATATAATTGACCGCGACGTCAAAATAAGTGCCGAATATTATCGGGAAAATATTCTGGAGGGCGTATTAAAGCCTTGGGCACGCAAACATTTTGGCCGCAGACCTTGGACATCCCAACAGGACTCAGCACCATTGCACTCAGCACACGCCACCCAAAAATGGTTACAAAATGGGGTTCCTCGCTTCATTTCCAGTGCACAATAGCCACAAAATCTCCGGATACCAATCCGTTGGAGTTTGTGTCTGGAGTGTTTTGGAAAGCAAGGTTGGCACTAAAAAATACCAAAGAGTCGATCACTTCCAACTAGCGCTTCGCCGGGAATGGGCCAAAATACCGCAGAGCAACATTCGGGCAGCGTGTGACGGTTTCATTGGCCATTTGAAGGCCATAATTCGTGACAAAGGTGACCAATTCGAACCAATCTAAACTAATTCTAAAATTTGATGCTATTTCCGACATTTTTTACTTTCATTCAATAAAATTTAAAAAATGTGTTTGACTTTGTTGCAGTTTTTTTATTTCACCCTGTATTTTTGGGGGCCCATAGGCCTAATAAATTCAATTACATTTTTTTTATTTCGTTTTTTTTTTCTACGAAAATTCTTCCCAACAACAAAGGTGTCAATTGGGAACAGTTCCCAATTCGATTTTCGTGATATGAGATAATTCTCAAATTTCAAACATTCCAGCACTTAATGTATATTTAATTTATTCTAATTATTTTCCCCTTCTTTTCATTCCTTTGGCTTGTCAACCCTTAAGTGTTTCTTTTTTTTTTTTTTGTAAAAGTATCAATTTCAGATATGCTTTCATAGTCTGCTGCCCGAATTTAAGTGTATTGTTATTTAGGATTTTACCCCTTTTTTCCCACAAGTAGCTTAATATACGTAAATATGCTTAAATTACTGACAACAATGTTGTTGTTGTGTGTGGTGTGGCGCGGTGTGTTCGATGGTGTTCAGGGTTCAGGTTATTCATGTCGTTGTGTTTATTTTTAAAGGTGTTTAGGGCAAATTGGAGTTATACCAAATGCAAATTACCTTTGCCTAAGGTTAAGGGTAGCCATGTTGTTAACTTGATTGTGTCGGAGCTGTTAACAACACTTGACGTGTTCATAATAAGAGTGGCCGTGTCTAATGGTTAGACTGTGATCTATGACACTTATTTGCCATGTTTTTTTTTTTTTTTGGAGCGACACGGGGGTTGTAAAATTGCTGTTATTTTTATTGCTGAATAATAATTTATTACATAATAGAAAGTCATAAGATATTTGATAAACTAAAGACGTTTTTTTGTTAGGAAAATTCAAGCTTACCCATTACTCATACTGCGAGGACTTACCTGGAAAGAGAGAAAATTATAAATACGAGTTAAAAATAGGAATATAATAAATATAAAATACATAAATAATTATTTGTCCTCTCACTACCTGAACTTCAGAAATATACCGAAAAGCATATTATTCATGATTATTTATTTTGTTATTTATAATATTTTAATTATTTATTTATTATTATTTATTATTATTCATTCTTATTATATTCTTTCATTATTAAAAGCAAGTAAGAAAATGCCATCGTCAGGCGGGGTCGTCCATTCGATTTCCTACAGCGCTACAATTTGCGGTAAAATTTCTGCAGTTCTGAAACCTCTTTGACTAAAATGAAGATTCAACCAAATACTATCAACCACTTTTCGAACAAACATCATGGATCGTGAAACAATATTTCCCAATAACATACGATCTCAAAACAGCAGGGGGAAGGAAACAATAGAAATTCTGAATTTGAAATGTTTGTTTTTTTTTTTCAAAATTTAGTTATTTGATGTATTGATTTCATTCTTGAAAAGTTTTATCTTGACTTCTGAACGAAACTTTCTGGTCCATTTTGAGCATCTTTCACAACCTTAACCCTACCCCGATGCAAAATTTTGTGAAGATCGCAGATTTATTGCGACCTGAATATACAGGGTGAGAAAAAAACTGCAACAAAGTAAAACGCCACATTTTTACATTTTTTTTTATAAATTTATTGAATGAAAGCAAAAAAAATCGGAAATAGCATCAAATTTTAGAATAAGTTTAGCTTTGTTCGAATTGGTTACCTTTGGCACGAATTATGGCCTTCAAACAGCCAAGGACACCGTCACACGCTGCCCGAATGTTGCTCTGCGATATTTTGGCCCATACCCGGCGAAGAGCTTGATCGACACTTTGGTATTATTAAGTGCCAACCTTGCTTTCCAAAATACTCCAGACACAATGGTCCAACGGATTTGTATCCGGAGATTTTGTGGCCATTGTGCGCTGGAAATGAAGCGAGGAACCTCATTTTGTAACCATTTGAGTACTGTTGGAATGTCCAAGGTCTGCGGCCAAAATATGTACGTGCCCAAGACTTTAATACACCCTCCAGAATGTTTTCGCGATTATATTCGGTATTTATTCTGATGCCACTGTCGATTAATAATTAATACCATCACCATGACCGGCGATTGAGTTCTGGTGGCCAACCGAAGGTGCGCATGTTCCTCTGACATCTTTGGCAAGTAAACACGATCGTTTTGTTTGTTTACAAACTGCTGGACATCGAATGTTTTCTCATCGGAGAAAACGAAATTCGGCTGTTCATCACTTTCGGCCAAGCGAAGCAACTCTTTAGCTCTTTTGAGTCTATTTTCTTTCTGTTGCGGGGTAAGTTTTTGCACTTTTTGTAATTTCAATGGCTTTACCCTGAGCTCATTTTTCAATATTTGCCGAATGGAATATTACGATATGCTCAGCTCATTTTTCGGCCACTGCGACGCGGGTTTCGATCAAGTCGTTTCTTTACTTTTCGAACCATTTATGCTGATGTGCTGTTTTCTTCTGTCCACTCCCTTGACGTCGGGCTACATTACCAGTATCACGGTAACGAGCGATGGTACGAGACACAAAGGATGTATTCACATTTAAATGCTGGAGTGCTCTAACGATAGGCACTTGTGGTTTTCCAGCCAAATATAAATCACACTATCACGCTTGAATTCCTTCACGAATAACTTTTTTTCTGGAAAATTCTCACCAAAATGCTTTTGTACGCTTGTAAACAATACAATGAGCTGTCACTGGAATAAATTTAACAGCTGTTGGACGAGTGGCTTAGAAATGACAGCAGTCTGAAATTGGTTGCAGTTCTTTCATCTCACCCTGTATTTATATTTGCCATATGTATATCTTGGATATCATTGTAAGGTTCAGAAGTGATCTTTTCCTGTATTTGGGACTTCACTGGAATTAAAAATATTCCCGATGTAATGGAAATTTTCATGTTTTTTATATAAAAGATATGACCTATTTCATATTATTCGATGAAAATCCAAATTGGTGGGTTTCTGCCGAAGCAACCTGCAAAAATCCGGGTCGATTGGTCTATAATGGCATCCTTTGGAGCAATAGCAAAATCAGAAAATTTTTCTGTTTTTGGTCCATTTTAACACCGAAACCACCCCATATGTCTAGACTTCAAATGAACAGTGGACCTAATATCAAATTTCAGATTTCAAACTCTCTCTCTGTTCACTCAAAGCCAAGTTGTACAAAACATAATACTAGGACCACTTCTTTATTACGAACCTGCTACCAATAGGGACCCCAATACAAAATTTAAAATTTACAGCTTCATCCGTTCACACTAAACTAAACTCTTCAAAATTTAGTACCATTTCGTACAGTTCCCTCACTTAGTACACATTACCAAAATCACCTTCATACATCAAACTTACTTTCCAACCTTAAATCTCATACGCAATTTCAAGTTTTTAGCTTTATCCGTTCACATAATACCAAATGGTACATTTTTAAATTTTAGTACATATAATACCAAATGGTACATTTTTCAATTTTAGTACATTATGTTAGAAAATTTCGTAACTTTAAAGTTCGAATTTGCTAAAATCCTTTGGTGCATTCATTCAAAATTTCAAAGTTATAGCTCATTCCATTTGTCCAACACAAGTACTAAATTTTTTGTACATTTTAGTACTTTGCATACCCTTTTTAATACGAATTTCCAAAAACACAGCCTTATCACACCCCTACGTGCTAAGACTGACCCTTTTGCAAAATTTCAAGATTCTAGTTTCAGCCGTTTCGTCTGGGCGTTGAGTCTGGTTCAGTCAGTCAGTTATTTCACTTTATATAATACCTAACGTAAATTGGTCTAATTTAAATTTTTTTTTTTTAAATTAATTTAAATAAAAATTTCCTTGCAAAAACAAAGAAGATTCAGACATATGCCCATTTTTGATGGTATCAAAGTTATAGCGTTCTAATTTAAATACTTTTGTTTTTAGTTCAATCTAAATAAACCATATGATATCAAAAAGATGCCAAATAGTCAACTCATTTAATTAAAACTCACTTCCGCCAGACTTTAAATTTTCTCATATTAACGCACACACACACACACCGGAGACCCGGAAAATAACTTTACAATTAGCAGTCCCATGACTCCCAACCGGAAGCTTTTGAAATCACATCGGTAGAATCAGTTCACACAATCCCACACACATACACATCTGCGATCAACATTCACATTAATACCCAAATCCACCGAAACTCACCCATCGGGTCGTACATAACAAATGAGTTTCAAAATAACCTCCTTGGTAGACTTAGATGTCTAGGGTAATCTATAATGACCCTCCTACATCATTGAAAATTTACATTTCTCTAAATATTTATATCGATGCCACAGAGAGGGAGATAGAGAGATAGAGAGAGCATCTCACACCACAATAAAACTATTCAATCCGTTAGCTGGTATAGTGTTAAGAATTTACTTAAAATATGGCAAAGTTTAGGAGGGCAAAAAAGGTCAAGCGACAGAAAGTCATATAAAGTAGTTAATGGATTGATATTTGATTGTATTTGTGGAAGGTGCATGTGCGGGTGTGTGTGTGTGTGTGAAAGAAAAAGGATACACTTTTGTGTATGTATCGGACCCTTTTATGCTACACGGATGTCCATCGTCTATTCTAGACATAATAAAATAAATATCTTTGTTAAATCACTCTCCAACGCACACTGCAAATTATTTAAATAGGGATAACTTACGCATGTTTTTTTTTTTTTTTTTGTTAAAAATATAAATTAAACGTCTTAAGATATATAAAAAAATATTTAAAAAAAAATCGAACGTTATATATATTATATCCTACGCTAAACTGTGGCACAGCACATTATTTCTTTGTACATTTGTTTTTAAGATGTAGAAGGAAAGGAAAAATTCTCAGCATAGATTCAAATTCTGAGTGGATTTATGCATGTCCGTCCGTTCATCCATTTATTTTTGTAAGCAAACTACAGGTCGCATTTATTGTCCGATTAAGATGAGATTTTCCATTTCAATTTTATTGTTAGCCATATTTGTAATATTCATCCAAAAAGGATGTCGCGTGCAGACGGATTGAATGTAATCAAAAGTTACGACATAGTGGCGTTGGCATTCGGGATGCTGACGATTTGTAGGTTGTCAAATTAGAGTTATTCAGAAGGTAATCGGGTTATCAAGCGGTGAACAATTGGGGATTACGATGCAGGTAGTTGGGGACGTGGAAGTTCAGGACTTCGGAGACGGGTTGGGGACTCGTAGTATACTCGTTATAAAACTGCTGTTCACTGTAGTGATACTCGGAAGCAGCTGTCCAGGTCTTCTAAGATGGATCCCGATTCGTTCGGGTTCGGCAACCCACAGTAGATATGCTCGAGAGCCGATGCCTTTGCATCCATTTTATTTTGCAGCTTATTGTGGGTATGTTCGGGTTTAGCTATTTGGGTCGTCTACAATGGCTGAGAAACTATTCTAGTTAGAACTACGGTTTATGACGACCTCTAATTCACTATCAAAACTCCTGCGAAACAGCGAACAGATGCATTATAAAATTACGGAGGGCTGATAATGATTCACAAAATTACTAATTAACCAAGGGCAAGACCAGGGCAGTAGCAAACCTCTCTCATCGTAACCCAAACCGAATACTATATGTGACCGGCCTTGCAAAGTCAATGAGAATTAATCATCTTATGCAGTAAGCGGCCTACATCCCAAAACTGAGTTGTCCAATTTGCGACCACGAATACTAGGGTTGGTTTATGCTGTTTTCGTCGCATGCTCTTATAGTTTTCCTATGACCGGTGTTGATGTTACCATTGACACAATATATGCGAACCTCTACAGGCCATTATCAGGCAGAGAGGGTTGTGTCCATTACGAACTACAAACATAATCAAAATATAGATTATTGGGAAGTTCCGTTATATGGGGGCTATTTGAAGATGTGGACCTTTATGAGCAAAAACCATTACTAAACTCTAAATTCCATATTTGAAACAGTTCTTGTAAAAAATGTGATACAAATCAAAATACCGAATTTGAAATAATTCTATCGAAAAGGGTGGCACAAATCATCAAAATACAGTCTATTTGGAGGTACAATTATGTAGACCTATACGAAAATGTGGATCCCTACAGCCAATTATTTACTAGAGAAGGCAGCGTCTATTACGAACCCCAAATCCTACGTTTGCGATAATGCTATTAAAGAACATAGCCAAAATACCTAAAAAACCGAATATCGGGGCTAAAGGAAAACGTAGACCTACACAGACAAGGTTCTGCCTGGAACCCATTGAAAACTTCGATACCCTATTTAAACCTATAATTTGGAGGTGCAGTTATATGGGAACTGTACCAAATGTGGACCTATTTGGCTAATTTCAATACCAAAATAAAATAAATCGAGTAAAATTTTATCAATCAGCTTCACTTTGTTCGGAAGCTTCAGTTATTTTTACAGACTGATAGACGGACTGACATTGCTAAGTATACACAAGTAAGCAAAGGCTATAGTCGCGCGGGGCCGACGATGTGATACCCTACAACACTACAACATGTTAGAAGCCCTCTTATGTCTAATCCGTTTTGGAAGATTTCGCTTTTGAAACTATGTCACGGAGCACTGCGCAGATATTACGCTTAGCATTTTGAACAGGGATATTTGCCCAATATTTACGAACTATGTCGTGTTGTTAGTTGTGTGCAAAAATGCTAGAATTCTTCCCTATCCTTATCGCTCTTCCCAGGCATGTCGAATGGCTTCACTTGTGTATCAGGATTTTTTTCTGTTTTTGGTTCATTTGAACCATATCCACAAGCAGGAGGTCCTTCTGAATCTCCATATTTAGACACATCTATATGATTTTCTTGTCTACAATATTTAACTGTCGTCGGATATCGCCTGTAAGTAATGCTGGTGTTTTTTTACACAAAGTAGTGGTCCATTCTACCCAGAGACCTAAACTCTAACTTCATGCGAGATTTTGTATCCTTTGGTTTCTATTTGTATTATAACGGCTGCAAAATCAGGAACATTTTTTTTTTTGGTCCATTTCAACCCCTAAATATATTGCGGACATCTTTGAAAACAATAGGCCTAGCCATTCTGAGCCTAACCCTTCCCTTTTCGTGAGGATCGGACGATAATTGCAATATATATACAATATCCCCAACCTGTGTTGTAAGGTGAAAAAATATTACAAAATATACACTTTAATATTATAAGTCAAATTGAAAAAATCGCATGCGATAAAAAATATGAAAAAATAAAAATATGTCACAAAATACTAAAAAATCTATATTAACATCATTATAAGCGTCTTTTTATGCGTTTTTTTTTTAGATTTTATCCTTTTATACCATGAGGGCATTCTGGATTGACAAAATTTGTCAATCAGTCCAGCATTTCTGGAAATATAAGCATTCTAGCTAACATCCCCTTCCTTTATATATATACATTGTATATATTTCGCTATATATATCTGACATTTTTACTATCGGCATCTACGTAACGGTCAGAATTGACCTGTTCGTCTATTTGTGATTTCGCCGGGATTAAAAATATTCGCGGTTTAATGAAAAATTTGATTTTATTTAACTCAAATGTCATAGCCTTTTTCACCCACTAAATATTAACCGATGACCAAAATTGGAAGGCTTCTGCCCAGCGCTAAGCTCTAGCCCCATGCAAACTTCCGCGTCGATTGGTTTATAATTGCGACCTGTAGAGCAACTGCAAAATCAGGATTTTTTTCAGTTTTTGGTCCATTTCAACCCCTGAATATTATGCGATCAACTCCAAAAGAAATAGGGTTCTATTCTGACCCTATCCCCACCTTCATTCTAAATTTCGTGAAGATCGGACCATAATTGCGACCTGTAGAGTGATTACAAATTAACATGGACAGACGGACAGACGGACGGACGGACATACATAGCTAGATCGACTCAGCTCGGCGAGATAGGAAGATCCATATATACTTTCCTATGTGGGAAACCAATATTTCGTGGTGTTACATAATTTTTGGCCCAATCAAACTTATAATACCCCCAACACATAGTGTTGTAGGGTATAATAAAATTGTATGCTGATCAGGAATGTATATACTTTGTGGGGTCTAAAATTATATTTCGAGGTGTTGCAAACTGAATGTCAATGGCTATAACAAGCGTGGAATTTCTTTGTTTATTAGTGGAGAAATATCGTAATGTTTACCAGGGGGTAAGGCAGAGCATACCTAAGAAAGAGCCACTAATCCTCATCAGTTCCCTTACATTTTGTCTAGGATATTGGATTTTAGAACTATACAGGGTGAGATAAAAAAAACTGCAACCAAATTCAGACTGCTGTAATTTCTCAGCCACTCGTCCGACAGCTATTAAAATTATTCCAGTAACAGCTCATTATATTATTTACAAGCGTTCAAAAGCATTTTGGTGAGAATTTTCCAGAAAAAAAGTTATTCGTGATGGAATTCAAGCGTGATAATGTGATTTCTTTATATTTGGCTGGAAAACCACAAGTGGCTACCGTTAGAACACTCCAGCATTTAAAAGACAATAAATCTTTTGTGTCTCGTACCATCGCTCAATACCGTGATACTGGTACCGTAGCTCGACGTCACATAAAGGCAGAAGGTCGCTCTCCGCTCGTATTAATCGACTACCGTGGCATCAGAATAAATGCCGAATATTATCGCGAAAATATTCTGGAGGGTGTATTAAAGCCTTGGGCACGCACCATCGAAATTAGCACGCGCCACCCAGGAATGGATACAAAATGAGGTTCCTTGCTTCATTTCCAGCGCACAATGGCCACCAAAATCTCCGGATACCAATCCGTTGGACTATCGTGTCTGGAGTATTTTTCAAAGCAAGGTTGGCACTAAAAAATACCAAAGTGTCGATCACCTCAAGCAAGCGCTTCGCCGGGAATGGGCCAAAATACCGCAGAGAAATATTCGGTTAGCGACGGAGTGACGGTTTCATTGACCGTTTAAATGCCATAATTCGTGTCAAAGGTGACCAATTCGAGCAAATCTAAACTTATTCTAAAATTTGATGCCGAAAATACATTTTTTGCTTTCAATCAATAACATTGAGAAATATATGTATAACAAGTTAAAAAGCAAAAAGTTCGGCCGGGCCGAACTTTTAATACCCTCCACCATTTGGAACGAATTTGGAAATAAAATCCTTAAAACATTCTGTTAAAATTTTAAAAATACCGAATATAGCCGTTGTATTGGTGTCTATACGAAGTGGATCTACATATGCATTGAATAATGTAGCTAAAATCATCAAAATATCGTATATAGGGAGGTACCGTTGTATCGGAGCTGTGTGAAGACCTGGTCCAGCAAGACAATTTTCTGTCATAGGCTGTAGTATCCATTACGAACTTAAAATACGACATGTCAAAGAATTTCGGTGAGTATTGTGACTAAACTCGTCAAAAAAATACCGAATATAGGGAGGTACTGGTATATGGGGCCTATACGAAGACCTGTACCTGCATAGACAATTTTCTGTCACAGACTGTAGTTTCAATTGCGAACTCTAAATGCGTAATTTGAAACAATTCCGGTGAATAATGTCGCTAAAATCATCCTTTTAACGGATATCGGGAGGTACCGTTATGTCTGTTATGTCTAAATGCGTAATTTGAAACAATTCCGGTGAATAATGTCGCTAAAATCATCCTTTTAACGGATATCGGGAGGTACCGTTATGTCTGGGCTATACGAAGACGTGACAATTTTCTGTCTTAGGCTGTAGTATCCATTTCGAACTTCAAATACCAAATTTGAAACTATTCCGGTGAATAATGTGGCTAAAATCATCAAAACACCGAATATCGGGAGGTTAACGGTACCTTCCGGGCTATATGAAAACTTGGACCTACATGGCCGATTTACAAACTTAAACTGTCTGCTGAAAAAATAAACATGTGTGCAAAATTTTAGCCTTCTATCTCAATTCGTTCCAAAGATAGCGTGATTACAACAGACGGACAGACAGAAATCGACTTAGAATTTTACGCTGATCAACAACATATATACTTTGCTGGGTCTGACATGAGTATTCCGAGGAGTTACAAACTGAATGGCAAAGTTAATATACCCTCCATAGTATGGTGGAGGGTATAAAAATCAATTTAAGTGTTGATTTATGGAACTTATAAAATTTTACCAACCTATTTGATTTCGTTCGGAAGCTTGATGGACATATCTAAATCGACATAGAATTTTATAATAACAAAGAGCTTTGATCTTGAGCTATTTTTCACTTATGATTTTCGAATTTAGCGCAGTGTATCTCCAACGTACCTTTTGAAAATCATATAGAGGATAAGTTTAACTAAAGAAAAGGTAACAACAGACGCAGTGGCAAGCACCCATAGAACAATGACGACAACAACAACAAAGAAATATTATAAAGTCACAAAAGTAATATGGACGGGCTATTGTTTTCCCACATTGTTTGTGATTTCTTCTGAACAAGACCCGACATGCTGTTCCACTCCATTCACAACAATGAGGATACAGTGTCATTGTGTTGTTACGAAAAGGCGAAGGCGACTAAATTAATTTGCAGAAAAATGTTAATGGCATTGACATATGCCCATTTGAAGTCATTACCGTTTGTTTTTAAAGGCCATAGTAAACTGTTGAAAAAATTACTGTAATATTGAGCCCATATGGAGTAGGTTTGAAAGGTGTTTTTGTGCCCGAGGCAAAAAAACAACAACTGAGATTGTATCTATGAATGTGTAATGGTAGATGGAATGGATGCTATTATATCGTACAGGTATGCATGTAAATGTTAATGGTTGCCTATAAATTTAACACTGATTAGACATTTCGTGAAGGTCGTAACCACTTAAAATCGAGTAAAAAAGGGAAGACAAAAATTGTTTATCAGATGTAAGGGTAAATAATTGGTTGATCACAAAATTTAATGAAACATAAAATTGGGAATAAAAATTCAATTTCAAAAAATCGTTTTTAGGCTATGAAAAATCAATGAAAAAAATATATATATTTCAATGATATTTTAATTTGCTTCTAAATTGGATACGAGATATTTAACATGACATCAGGGCTCAAATTTTTGCCGATTTATCGGAATTTTGACAATTTTTCATTTTAACAAGTTAAAAAGCAGTAAGTTCGGCCGGGGCGAGCTTTGAATACCCTCCATCATTTGGAACGAATTTGGAAATTTTCAAAAAATAATACCGAAGATTGTAGTTATATTGTGGTGTATACGACGTGGACCTACTTAGGTATTGTTTGTCATAATCCATTACCATATTCAAATTCAAAACTTGTAATAAATGGTCAATAATGTAACTAAAATCATCAAAATATCGAATATAGGGCGGTACCGTTATATGGGGGCTATACGAAGACGTGGACCTGCACAGACAATTTTCTGTCTTAGGCTGTAGCTCTTAGTAGAGCACGATCATTGCGGCGACTGTGTATAGATGACTTGGACTGCAATAAACTAACAGACAAGAAACCTTGCAATAATGAAGCACTAAATGAATTAAACAGAACGCGAAATAAAAACTCAAAACTAGAACATAAAAATAGGAAAAAAAACGTTATAATGTAAACGGTTTTATGTTAAACATACATTGCAATGTTTAAGACAAATATACTAAAAAAAAAAATAAGTAAAAAAACATTACTTAGGGTAAAGGAAACAGAAGAAATGTGGCAAAAACCATGTGGCATATCGGGAGGTACCGTTATATGGGGGCTATACCAAAACGTGGACCTATAATTACAATGACTCGCCACACGAACTGGGACCCATAATTTTCAGAGAAAAATGTGTCAAAAATCATCAAAATACCGAATATTGGGAGGTACCGTTATATGGGTACTATACCAAAACGTGGACCTACACATACAATGTTTCGCCACACGAACTAGTACCCATTATGACCCACAAATACCAATTTTTAGACGAATCAGTGAAAGAAATGTGGCAAAAACCATCAACATACCGTATATCGGGAGGTACCGTTATAGGGGGGCTATACCAAATAGTGGACCCATACATGCAATGTTTCGCTACCGGAGCTGGAACCCATTATGACCAACAAATACCAATTTTTAGACAAATCAGCGGAAAAATGTGGCAAAAATAATCAAAATACCGAATATCGGGAGGTACATTTATATGGGGGCTATACCAAAACGTGGACCTATACATGCAATGTTTTGCCACACGTACAGGGACCCGTTATGACCTACAAATATCAATTTTCAGACAAATCCGTGAAAAAATGTGGCATAAATCATCAAAATACCGAATATCGGAATAACGTGATTTCAACAGACGGACAGACAGACAGACGTTAAATCGACTTAGAATTTTATGCTGATTATGAATATATATATACTTTATGGGGTCTACGACGAATGCTTAAGGATGTTATAAACGGAATGACAAAGTTAATATACCCCCATACTATGGTGGAGGGTATAATAAAACATGTGAGCAAAGGCTACAGTCGTGCGGGGTCGACCATGTGATACCCTACAACACTACAAAATGTTAGAAGCCCTCTTATGTCCAAATCCATTTTGGAAGATTTCGCTCTTCATCCACAATGCTAGAATTCTTCCCTGTCCTTAACTCTCCTCTCAGGCTTGTCGATTAGCTTTAATTGTGTGATCAGGATTTTTTTCTGTTTTGGGATCATTTGAACCCCTAAATATTTTGCGATCATCTCCAAAAGCAAGAGCCTCCTCTGTATCTCCAAATTAATACTCATCTATATGATTTGCTTGTCTAAGATATTTGGCTATATTCGCCAAGGAAGTCAGCTTAAAAAACCATAAGTTCGCCTTTTGTGTATTTCGGATATCGTCTGTAGGTAATGCTGGTATTTTTTACACAAAAGTAGTGGTCCACTCTACCAGCTGTCCTAAACTCTAACTACATGCGAGATTTCGTATCCTTATTATGACCCTATTTATGACATTTATAACTGCTGCAAAATCAGGAACACTTTTAGTTGTTGGTGCATTTCAACCCCTAAACATATTGCGGACATCTTTAAAAAAAATAGGCCTTGCTCTTCTGAGCCTAAACCTATCCTTGTCAAAATTTTCGTGAGGATCGGACCATAATTCCAATCTTGAAATAACCCCAACCTGTGTTGTAAGGTGAAAAAATATTACAAAATGTGTACTTCAATATTATAAGTCAAGTTGAAAAAATCGCATGCGATAAAAAATATGAAAAAATAAAAAAATGTCACAAAATAACACAAAATCTATATTAACATCATTATTGCCATCATTTTATGCCATTTTTTTAGATGTTATCCTTTTATGCCAAGAGGGCTTTCTGAATTGACAAAAATTGTCAAGACCGGTCCAACCATTCTTGAGACATATGCATTCTAGTTCACATCCCCTTCCTTTGTATATACACAATGTATATATTTCGCTATATATATGCGATATATATACTATCGGCATCTACATAACGGTCAGAATTGACCTGTTCATCTATTTTTGATTTCGCTGGGATTAATCATATTCGGGGTTTAATCGGAAATGTGATTTTTATTTAACACAACTGTTATGGTCTCTTTCACTCACTAAATATAACCCGATGACCATCAAAATTGGAAAGCTTTTGCTCAGCCCTAAGCTCTAGCCCCATGCAAACTTCCGCTTTGATTGGTCTATACTTGCGACCTGTAGAGCAAATGCAAAATCAGGAAAATTTTCAGTTTTTGGTATATTTCAACCGCTAAATATTATGCGATCATCTCCAAAAAAATAGGGTTCTATTCTGACCTTAACCCCACCTCCATTTTCAATTTCGTGAGGATCGGACCATAATTGAGACCTGTAGAGTGATTACAAATTAACATGGACAGACGGACGGACATACATAGCTAGATCGACTCAGCTCGGCGAGATAGGAAGACCCATATATACTTTCCAATGTGGGAAATCAATATTTCGAGGTGTTACATAATTTTGGGCCAATCAAACTTATAATACTCCCAACACATAGTGTTGTAGGGTATAATAAAATAAAATAAATACAGTCGAGGGAATTATGAACATATATATAGACTAGACTAACCGAATCTTATGTTGAATTTTCGCAACAATTGTAATCCCGATAGAATATTTAGAATCGGGATCGTCTGAATGAACTCATTGTCTTTCGATCAATGTAGTAATTTTCTTTTTTCTAAATTTTTTATAAAAACTTCCTTAGCATTTTATGTTGGTAGGTAGTATCTCACATTA
The DNA here is from genome assembly GCF_030504385.1 of Musca domestica. NCBI lineage: Eukaryota > Metazoa > Arthropoda > Insecta > Diptera > Muscidae > Musca > Musca domestica. The sequence continues at coordinate 4,785,075 of NW_026712356.1, forward strand.
AATTATATTTTACAGACAATAGAGCTCGGTGTCATTTTTTTTTAACTTTAATATATAGAAATATATATTAAACATAAATATATAGCGCTTTAATATGTAAATTAAAATAGAATTTCTTTGTTTTGATTTCGCAGGTGTTGTTATAGTTCTATGTTCACTGACTGTGCTCTGTATATCCCCGTAACAATTTACTTATTCAGCAATCATTAAATCCAAATAACTTTCTCTCATTTGGTTTTGTGAATCTACTATTCGTTACGCTGAGAGTTGTGTGGGAAATTGCAAAAGGATACAACTCACAATCAACTCAGATTATATTGGCAGTAATATATTTACATTAAAGATTGCAGAATGGCAAAAACTGTCAATAAATTAAATTAAAATATATATAAGTTGTACTACATGGCTTCCTAACTAATAATGACGAATATTTTATTTGAAAAAAATGCATACGGAAATTCACCCCATTTGTTTTTCTTTTTTCACATCATATGACGTGTATTTTTACAATTCCTTTGATGTTCAAAGTAGTGTTTTCCTTAGCTTTCACATTTCTCTGCGCATTTCATCGAATCAGCAATATGGTGTTGAACATTTCTGTTAAATCACCAGTGTTCAGCTGTTGGTGTATTTGTAATCGAAGTTGGGTGTAAGCGTTTTCAAAGTCAATTGATTTAAATTTAAAGCTAAAAATAACTCTAACGATGACAAACGAAAACATTTTGAAATACATACTCACGTACATATGTAATCATTAAATTAATTTAAAGTAAACTGAAATTGCTATGTTCCACCATGGTCCAATTTTTATACCCTCCACCTTGGAAACGAGTGTATATTAACTTTGTCATTCCGTTTGTAACATCCTTAAATATTCGTCTTAGACCCCATAAAGTACATATATTCATAATCAGCATAAAATTCTTAGTCGATTTAACGATGTCCGTCTGTCTGTCTGTCTGTCCGTCTGTCCGTCTGTCTGTTGAAATCACGATACAGCCCACATTATTTGACGTAGAGCGCCAAAATTTAGCAGAGCAATTTGCATTGTGTCTAGGATGGTTGGTATTAAAAATGAGATATATCGGTCCACGTTCTGGTATAGTCCCCATATAACGGTACCTTCCGATATTCGGTATTTTGATGATTTATGCCACATTTTTTCACGAATTTGTCTGAAAATTGGTATTTGTAGGTCATAACGGGTCCCTGAGCGTGTGGCAACACATTGCATGTATAGGTCCACGTTGTGGTATAGCCCCCATATAACGGTACCTCCCGATATTCGGTAATTTGATGATTTTTGCCACATTTTTTCACTGATTTGTCGAAAAATTGGGATTTGTGGGTCATAATGGGTCCTAGTTCGTGTGGCGAAACATTGTAATTATAGGTCCACATTTTGGTATAGCACCCATATAACGGTACCTCCCGATATTCGGTAAGTTGATGATTTTTGCCACATTTTTTCACGGATTTGTCTGAAAATTGGTATTTGTAGGTCATAATGGGTTCCAGCTCCGGTGGCCAAACATTGCGTGCATGGGTCCATGATTTGACATAGCCTATATATAACGGTACCTCCCGATATTCGGTATTTTGATGGTTTTTGCCACATTTTTTCACTGATTTGTCTAAAAATTGGTATTTGTGGGTCATAATGGGTCCTAGTTCGTGTGACGAAACATTGTAATTATAGGTCCACGTTTTGGTGTAGCCCCCATATAACGGTACCTCCCGATATTCGGCATTTTAATGGTTTTTGCCACATTTCTTCTAATGTTTCTTTTACCCTAAGGTGGAGGGTATTAAAAGTTTATCCCGGACGAACTTAATGTTTTTTTACATGTTTATTTAAAGATCTGCCGGTTTGAGCATTTGATAAAAAACACTAGAAAATTAATACATATACCCTTCAACATTATATGTTGAGGGTATTATGAGTTTTATTGAACCAATAGATATTCTTCATATCTCTATACGAGGTGTGTCAATTTAAACATGTGTACCCGACAGTCCTTTCATGTATTCAAATTTGTCAAATTCAGGTCAAAATTATGATCCGATAAGTCAGTCCTCTGTTGTTATCAAATTCACAATGATGATACGATCCGTCTATCCTCTGTTGTATTCAAACTCATCAAATTCAGGTCTCAATTATGACCCGATTCTTTTGAAATTATGCCTGGAGCTTGGGAAATAAATATTTGGGGAATGATATGAAATATTTTTTCCAGATTTTGCAGTCGTTCCACATGTCAAAATTATACTTTAATTAATTATACATAAAAGATAATTAAGGGAAATACAACAGATTCTGAAAGTAGAGCTAAACACGTGAAAATGCGATCGGGTCGAAAATTAAACAATCCCTAACATTTGGAAAAAATTATAAATTAAAAAAAATTGCATTGAAAAATACTGCTATAATCATAACAAATAAAAAAGCGGTAAGTTCGGCCAAGTCCAACTTTGAATACCTTTACCATTTGTAAGGAATATAAAAATTTCCAAAAGAAATCAGTTGAAAACAACCGTAAACACACAGAATATGGAGAGTTACCGTTGTATTGGAGCCTATAGGAAGTCATGGACCTGTACATGCAATTTTTGTCACAGATTTTAGAACCCATTAGGAACTTCAGTTACGAGTACGGGTCAAAGTGCCGAATATAGAGAGGTACAATAATTTGGGGACTACACCAAAGTCAGTTTTTGGTCCATTCAACCCCCATTTCAAAAAGGGATTAAATTTTTAAATTAAAATACTCCACGTATTTTTGTCTGCAATATTACTTAAGGCACTATATAACTAAAATGCACGGATTCCGAGGATTCCTAATCAGAAAATTTCCAAAATGTGTGCAGAAAGGGTGAATTGACCCCTCTATTTATACCTTACACCACAAGGTGGTCTGGGTATTATGTCTTTGTGCATTTGTTTGTAACAGGCAAAAGGAAACGAGATAGACCCATAGTTCCTTTTGAAGATCTGCATAGAATCACATTCTGAGTTGATGTATACATGTCCGTCTGTCCATGTATTTTTGTAAACAAAGTACAGTTCGCATTTATTGCCCTATCCATATGAAATTTTGCACAAATCATTTGTTTGGCCCAAGGACGAACCCTATTGAAATTGGAGATAATCGGTCAAAATTTAGATATAGCTCCCATATATATCTTCGTCCGATTTGCTTTTTATTGTGCACCAAACGTGTAATATCAGCCCGAATAGTATGGAAGTTTGCACATACAACCAAATTAGGCCTAAAAATAAGTATGCCAAATTTTATCGAAATCGGTTCAGATATAGCTATAGCTCCCATATATATATTGTTCATCCGATTTGTTAGTTTTGTCCTCCGCAGCCGTTATATGCACTCTGTAACAACAATATTTGGGAAAATATATCAAATACAGCTCAGAAATACATTTGCTAAATTTATTTTTAAATTTTATATATATATATATATATATATATATATATATATATATATATATATATATATATATATATATATATATATATATATATATATATATATATATATATAACTTCTTCCGATTTACATTTATTGTGCACCAAACGTCTAATATTTGCCCAAATGGGATGAAATTTGGCACTTACGACCGAATTGAAGTCTAGAAACTAGTATGCCAAATTTGATGAAAATCGGTTCAGATATAGCTATAGCTCCCATATATATTGTTCATCCGATTTGTAGTATTTGTTACCCACAGCCCTAATATGCACTCCGTAACAACAATATTCAGAGAAATACATCAAATTAGGCTTGAAAATAAGTATGCCAAATTTGATCGAAATCGGTTCAGATATAGCTATAGCTCCCATATATATTGTTCATCCGATTTATTATTTTTGTCCTCCGCAGCCGTAATATGCACTCTGTAACAACAATATTTGGGGAAATATATCAAATGCAGCTCAGAAATACCTTTGCAAAATTTTATCGGGATCGGCTCAGATTTGGATATATCTCCCATATATATCTTTATCCGATTTCAAATTAATTGTGCACCAAATGGGCAATACAAGTCCGAATTTAAAAGACACAAATGCTTCGGTATATTTACTCCTTTGAACTTTAAATTATAATTATAATCATAGCGTGTATGATAGAATTCTCCCATAAAAACTTTTAATTGTTATGTGGAGCTCTACTAAATTATCAAAGTGGTGTAGGGTATCAAAAAGTCGGCCCCGTCCGACTATAGGACTTTCTTTACTGTTTTTTTTTTTTTTTTTGTTTTCTTGTAGATATACCGAATTATTTTTTCGGTACAATCTTTTTAGTCCTTCTGCTATTACACAAAAGGCATAACATACACTTATACTAAAAAAAACATAAGAAGAAGAATTCTTCAAAGAACACACACACTTACCACATTTCAATCCTCGAAAATGTGCTTTGTCTCTTAATCACTATCTATGTTTATGAATTTCTCTTTCACTGCAAACTCATCGAAGGAAAAAATACAAGGAAATCGCAGTAAATTATTAGAGCGATAAATATGAGCTTGGTGAATGCACTGCATGACAAAGAAACGACAAAACTACAAACATTCCCCCCCGGCAAGTTGAGTCATTATTCCACTACACATATCACTTGAGTTTTCCAGTCAAAGCCAAAAGATATGGAACTGTAATGGCATGCGATTGTGATATTAAATTATAATTACAAGAAATTGTTAACAACAACCCAGGGGAGGTTAAACAAAGAAGAAAAAAAAAAAAAAAAAAAACACTTCCCTGTGATCGCTCTATCCCAATTCCTTTTTTCCCTGGAGAACATATTTATTAAACCCTAAACCTTGAATGAACTTTTCTTCTTCGAATAATTACCTTGAAATACCTGTTTATACAAATCCAAAGCAATCCATTGGGTGACATGGCATATAAAAGAAGATTACAACAAACCCCTTCCCCCAATACCCCTTTACCATCAAAACACACTAAGTTTACAATCATCCTGACTTTTTACTTCCTTCTTCTACTACTTTTTGATGTTCATGAATGAATGCACAGAAAAATTCAATTTTTAAATTACTTTAGAAGGTGGAATTTATTTTGTTACATAGGTATGTGTGTTGTTGTATGTTCAAGTTTGATTGTGTGTGTGTGTGACTTTGTGTGTCATATACAACCCTCTCTTTAGGTTAATTAAAATCTACTATACCATACACGCTCCACATCTGTCACTGTGTGTATGTGTGTGTAGTGAAAAATTCAAAATGTTTTTAAAAAGTCATTTGCCTTGTCAGCACAATTCCAGGAAATCACGCTCGCGCCCTGAAACATACTTTTATTGTAGACTTACATAGATACAGATGTGTATGTATATATGCGTTGAAAATATATATATGTGAATTTTTATAAGTATTTACATCTTCGAGGACAGTTATAAGACAATGAATTAGATTTGTAACTAAAAATATATAAAGAATTTTCATAGGATTTTTAATGATTATTTTAGACTTTCGAAACGTGGATATTTTAAAGAATTTTCTAGACCTTTGGAGTGTGAATTTTTAAAGCAATTTTAAGGTCCTCAATATTGGATTTTAAAACATTATTCAAGGTCCTCAACGCGTGAACTTTTAAAGAATATTCCAAGTTTCTGTAACAAATTTTTTTAGACATTCGGATTTTTAAAGAAATTTTTAAGTTCCTCTTATAGCATTTTTCTAGACCTTTGAAACGTGGATTTTTAAAGATTTGTTCTAAAACTTCAGAGCGTAGATTTTTTAAGAATATTACAGACCTTCTAATAGTGGATTTGTTAAGAATTTCCAAAACTTTCAAATATTGGATTTTGAAGATATTTCAAAAACCTCTACATCTTGGATTTTAATCATTTTTTGACAATCAATGCGAGTTTTAAAATATTTTTTAGACATTCAAGGCATGTTCAGGCATTATAATCGTGGACATACATTTTTTTATACCCTCAGCCATAAGGACGGTATACAGGGTGAGATGAAAAAACTGCAACCAACTTCAGACTGCTGTCATTTCTAAGCCACTCGTCCGACAGCTGTTGAAATTATTCCAGTGACAGCTCATTATGTTGCATACAAGAGTACAGAAGTATTTTGGTGGGAATTTCCAGAAAAAAAGTTATTCGTGATGGAATTAAAGCGTGATAGTGTGATCTCTTTATATTTGTCGGGAAAACCACAAGTAGCTATCGTTTGGGCACTCCAGCATTTAAATGTAAATAAATCTTTTGTGTCTCGTACCATCTCTCGTTACCGTGATACTGAACATATCGCAAAAAATGAAAAATGAGTTCGGGGTGAAGCCATTGAAATTGCAAAAATTGCAAGAACTTACACTGCAACAGAAAGAAAAAAGACTCAAAAGAGCTAAAGAGTTGCTTCGCTTGGCCGAAAGTGGTAAACTGCCGAATTTGATTTTCTCCGATGAGAAAAAATTCGTTGTCCAGCAGTTTGTAAACAAACAAAATGATCGTGTTTACATACCAAAGAGGTCAGCCGCAGACCTTGGGCATTCCAATAGCACTCAGCACCATCGCACTCAACATTTTTTTCTTTCATTCAATAAAATTAATAAAAGGGTTAAACAGTATAGTGTTTGACTTTGTTGCAGTTTTTTTTTTATCTCACCATGTATCTAAATATTTCTCTCAACCAGAAACCTGAGATGAATATGGAATTCATTATTTCGCATAAAATTGGATATAATCGTTCGATTTTCTTCTAATTTTGCACGGACCAATATTTGTACTTCGGTCCATTATATCTGATACCTCAAGCACGTTTCAACATGAAGAAAGTAGACGATAAAGTCCAAACCCGGAAAGTCGCAATATATATATGTCAAATTTATTTAGGTCCAATACGAAATGGACAATATTGGTCCATTCCTTCCAAACCGACTCCATGGAGGGTCAACAGACTTTTAATCTTTAACTTGTTGCGAATTGTTTAGAAATTCAAATCGGAGATTTTTTTATACATTCAAGGCGTCTATTTTTAAAAATGAATTTTTAACTAATTTTTAAAGACCTTTAAATGTGTATTTTCAAAAATTTTTTAAAAGGTTTTAAATGTGTTTTTTGAAGTCCTCAGAAGTAGATATTTCAAAATTTTGTTAAAGTCCTCAGAATTAAAAATTTGAACAATTATTCATGGTCTTCAAACGCGGTAAAAAAGTAAAAAACATTAAGTTCGGCCGGGCCGAACTTTTAATACCCTCCACCTTAGAGTTATGAAAACACTAGAACCAATTATAACCCACAAATACCAATTTTTAGACATATTCGTGGGAAAATGTGGCAAAAATCATCAAAATACCGAATATCGGGCGGTACCGCTATATAGGGCTATACAAAAGCGTGGACCTATACATACAATATTTCGCCAACGGAGCTAGAACTCATTATGACCAATAAATTCCAATTTTTAGACAAATCCGCGATAAAAAGTGACAAAAACCATTAAAATGCCGAATATCGGATAATACCGTTATATGGAGGCTATACCAAAGCGTGGACGTATACACACAATGTTTCGCCGGACGAACTAGGACCCATTATGACCTACAAATACCAATTTTCAGACAAATCCGTGAAAAAATGTGGTAAAAATCATCAAAATACCGAATATCGTGAGGTACCCCTGTATGGGGGCTATACCAAAGCGTGAACCTATACATGCAAAGTTTCGCCACCGGAGCTAGAACCCATTATGACAAATACCAATTTTCAGACTAATCCGTGAAAAAGTGTTTCAAAAATCATCAAAATACGGAATATAGGGATGTACCGTTATATGGGGACTATACCAAAACGTGAACCGATATATCTCATTTTCTCATTACGAACCATCCTAGACACAATAGAAATTATTCTGCTAAATTTTGACGTTCTACGTCAAAAAATCTTGGCTGTATCGTGATTTCAACAGACTGACAGACGGGGAGATAGACAGACAGACGGACAGACGTACATCGCTAAATCGTCTTAGAACTTTATGCTGATTATGAATATATTTACATTATGGGGTCTACGACGAGTACTTAGGGATTTTACAAACGGAATGACAAAGTTAATATACCCTCCTTACCAAGGTGGAGGGTATAAAAATAGGGATTTTTTGACTTTGTCCTTGAATGTGTACTTTCAAGGCCTTCAAGAATGCACTTTTTCAAAAGTTGACAAGACCAATACAATGTGAATATTTAGGAATTTCTCGGACCTATATGCTTCAATTTTTGTATAATTTTTCAAGTTTGTTAAATGTGGATTTTTTTGGACATTTTCAAGGCCTCAAAATGGAATGTTTAATAATTTCAAAATTACTCAATATTGGAGCATGTAGTAATTTTCCAAAGTTTAAATTGAGTTTATAAGTGTGGAGTTTTAAGAGATCTTCCAATGTCCTCTAACATGGAATTTTCAAAAACTATGAAACTATGATTTTCTAAGAATGTTTCAATGAATTTTCTAAGAACTCTGAATGAGAGTTTTTAAGAACTTTTAAAAGCCCTTAAATGGAGGTCCTGAAAATTTTTCTTAAGTTCTCAAAAAATTAATTTTGAGAATTTGGGATATTTAATATTACCCAATACTTGAGGTATTGGATAATAGATCTTTTACCTATTTTCAAATGCTCAGAAACGTTATTTTCTTAAGAGTTATTTTTTAAGTCCTCAAGTAAGGAGTTTTTTAAGAATTTTTTAAAAACCCACAAATGTGGATTTTTTGAATGCCAAAGATGTTGTTAAGAACTATAAATCCATATATTTTTCAGAATTCCATTAGAGTCACGTTTTTCAATAATTGTCCAGAAATGTGGATCTTAAAATAGCCTCTAACGAGATTTTTGAAATATATAAAAATAATCCCTAAAAATGGACTTTAAAAGATTTGCGTTTAAAGAATTTTCAAGTCAAGAAAAAAAAATAATGTAAAATTTTATCTTCTAATATGAGCCTTAAAAGAATTTTCAATTTTTGAAATTAATTCAAAGACCTTCTGCTGTCCAACATTCCTTAGCATACAACTTTCATTCGCATACCCATTCACAATTCTTAAAATTCCTGGAAATTCGTACAAGCACTACTTCAAGACAACAATTCTACAGCTATGAATGCACTTTATCAACACTCCCGGCTTTACTTGACAATTACACGTGGAAAAGTATGGAGATCTTTCTCCCCCCGCCATACATATGAGACAGAGATGTCACAGCAAGAAGAATTGCCACAATAGCAAACACATTACAAGATGATGTCTTTCGCAATGTGGATGGTGTGAATGGAACGAAAGATGATGGCAAAGGCGATGCTGGCGTTGATTATGAATAAAATGAAGCCAAAAGTATCACTTCGTCATTCTTGCCAAACCAAACCAAAGCAAAGCAAAATACTTCACAGCATATTCTGCATGAGTAAAAATTATGACAAAATGTCCTGACATATTGCACATTCATCTTGTAACAGTAGCACTCGCAGAAATACGGAGTGTCAGAAAGAGAGCGAGAGAAAAAGAGAGTGGGCCAACTGCAACAACGGCGAATGCACTTCATCATGTGAGTGGTAAGAAATAAAAGTAGTGATATCGCTATTTTTCCTGAAATGCATGTGAGCATGGATTCGGTTGTTTGTATGGGTGTGTGATTGCTGTTGTAAGATTGTCTGTCTATCTGCCTGTCTGCTCAAGTATCAGGTTAAGTAGCACCATCTTAACCATTTCATCTGAATCCATGATATTTATGACATTTTGCTGGCTGTCAGCTATCAGTGTTGCCAGCGAACGAACTGACAGAGCACACCTTTAGTGGATTCATTGTTTTTGGTGGCTTGTCACTGCTTTAGTTCTTTTGTTTTTCTTCTTCTTCTTCGTAACAACAAATAATCAGTCATACTCCACCAACAACAATCTGCATGTCTTTATTTTAAAACTTAGACACCGTCTAGTCAGTTCGTTCAGACAAAGAAAGGAATAAACTATGCACGCATATGAGTGGTAAGAAATTTATTAGACAATTTCGTAGACTGTCATGCAACGAACAAGCCACTTTTCCAATGCATTATAATTTGTAACCAAAACCAGTAAAAATGACGAATTGTAATTGTTTACTAATGCAGTAACTTAAGACACAGTCAAAAACTAAATATTGTAATATTTTGAGTCATCCAGACCAACGGTCCCTCACAAGGGACCGGTCAATCCGTCTGTCTCTTGAAATCATTATACAGCCCATATAATTTGACGGAGAGCGTCAACATTTGGCAGAACAATTTGTATTATGCCTAGGATTGTTGATATGGAAAATTAGATATATTGATCCACGTTTTGTTATAGTCCCCATATAACAGTACCTCCCGATATTCGATATTTTAATGATTTTTGTCACATTTTTCCACGGATTTGTCTAAAAATTGGTATTTGTTGCTCATAATTGGTTCCAGCTCGTGTGGCGCTTTAGGTATAGGTTCACATTTTGGTATAGCCCCCACATAATGGTACCTCCCAGTATTCGGTATTTCGATGGTTTTTGACACATTTTCACGGATTTGTCTAAAAATAAGTACTGGCTGGTCATAATGGGTTCCAGCTCCAGTGGCGAAACATTGTACAGGGTTGCCCATATTCGACGGACCCATGTTTTTTTTTTTTTAATCAAAGAAAAAAATAAAAATTTGGCGGTTGGCTATGTTAATCATTTAATTTGTTCCAAGTAGATTTGTTTACATCAATTTTTGAATATCTTTCAAATGGCCGCCTCCAAAATTGCTCGTCATCTTCGGCCATTTCGATGACTCTTTGGGCCCATTCTAATCGACGAGGCTTGTCCGCAGGCAACATTCTTTGCGTCAATTGAATTTTGTACGGGAACAAATGCAAATAAATGTGAATAATCGGTTGTAAAGTGGACCGAGCCATGCCCAACTGCTGAGAACGGCGTTTTGGGATGTTCTTGGGGACCTCTCAACACTGGCTCGTACGGCAGCGATAGTCTCGGCCGATCGCCTTGGTCGACTTTATATGGCCTCTTCGGATTAGAAAGAGCCTTACCAGTCAAAAATTTTTCGTATAAACGCTTAATGGTGTTCTTAGAAGGCGCACTTCTCACATTTTTTAATGTTTTAAAAGCACGTCGAGTTTTTACAATTGACTTCTTGTAAATTTTAACTATTTCAGAGCGCTCGCATGGCGTGTATTGGCTCATGGTAAAAATCTGCTTGGACTGACGCGTCAAACGCGGCATGTCATTAAGCAATGTTACATCTCTGTCAAAAGTTATGGCGTTGCCAGATGGGTCCGTCATTTATGTGTTACCAATTAACGTTAGCTCCCGATATTCGTTATTTTAACGATTTTTTGCCTCATATTTCCACCGATTTGTCTAAAAATTGGAATTTTTAGGTCGTAATGGGTTCAAGCTCGTGTGGCGAAACATTGTATGTATAGTAGAACTACATATAACAAATAAACTTTTTATGGGGAATTTATGAGAATTAAAACATACCAACTATGATTGTTAAAGCAGTTATAATTTAAAGCCGAAAAGTAATATTTGACAGGCTTCTATCGTATTCTACTAAATATGACGGAGGCATTTGTGTCTGAACCGATATTCATAAAAATTAATCCTATTTGAACTGATATTACAATTTTAGGCACAATAAACGTGAAATCGAATGAAGATGTATATGGGATCCATATACAAATCTGAACCGATCTCGATAAAATTTAGCAGAGGTATTTCCATACAGTATCTGAAAGCTGGCACAAAATATCGTTGTTGTAGAGGGTATTTTACGAATGTGAGCCATAAATTCGGGTTCATATTAACCATTTGGTGCACATTAAACTTGGTCATCGGGTAATATTTAGTAGGTGAAATAAACCAAATTCAAATATTTATTAACCGCGAATTATTTTAATCCCGGCGAAATCAGAAATAGACGAACAGGTCAATTCTGACCGTTACGTAGGTGACGCTAGTAAATATATCGGATATATATAGCGAAATATACATAATGTATATATGTAAAGGAAGAGGATGTTAGCTAGAATGCATATATTTTAAGAATGGCTGCACCGATTTTGACAAATTTTGTTAATTCAGAATGCTCTCTTAACATAAAAGTATAATATCTAAAAAATTCGCATAAAAAGATGCCTATAATGATGTTAATATAGATTTTGAAGTATTTTGTGACATATTTTTTATTTTTTCATATTTTTTATCACATTCTATTTTTTACTTTGACTTATAATATTGAAGTGTGTATTTTGTAATATTTTTTTACCTTACAACACAGGTTGGGGATATTATATACAGATTGCAATTATAGTCCGATCCTCACGAAAATGTTCACAAGGGTTCCTGATTTTGCAGCCGTTGTAAAGGTAACAAATATAAACCACAGGACACGAAATCTAGCATGAAGTTAGAGTTTAGGAAAGCGGGCTGAATGGACCAATACTTTTGTGTAAAGAAATACCAACATTGCTTACAGGCTATATCCGAAATACACAAAAGGCGAACTTCTAGCTTTGTTACGCCGATTTCGTTGTGGAATATAGCCAAATATCGTAGACAAGCAAATCATATAGATGAGTCTAAATTTGGAGACAGGCCAATCGAGACATGGACAGGAAAGAATTGTAGCATTTTGGATAATCATTGGATTATATTTAGATGTAAAATGGACAACAATAACTAACAGCACGACGGAGTGAGTAAATAAGGGGGCATCAAACATATTGTGGTGTTGTAGAGTCTCACAAGGTCGGCCCCGCACGGCTATAGTCTTTGGTTACGGTTTTTTTATACCCTCCACCATATATAGTATGGAGGGTATATTAAGTTCATCATTCCGTTTGTAACTCATCGAAATAATCATTTTAGACCCAACAAAGTATATATATATTCTTGATCAGCGTAAAATTCTAAGACGATTTAGCCCTGTCCGTCCGTCTGTTGTAATCACGCTACAGTCTAAACGAATTAAGATAGGAAGTTAAAATTTTGCATAGATCTCTCTTTTGTCTGCAGGTCAAGTTCGAAGATGGGCTATATCGGTCCACGATATCGTATAGCCCCCATATAACGGTACCCTCCGATATTCGGTATTTTGAAGATGTTAGCCACATTTTTCAATGGAATTGTCTGAAAATTCACACAAGTAGTTCCTTGTGAATACTTTACCCCCTGAGAGAGAATTGTCTATATAGGTCCACGATATCGTATATCCCCATATAACGGTACCCCCGATATTCGGTATTTTGATAACTTTAGCTACATTTTTCAACGGAATTGTCTGAAATTCCACAAAACGTATATCCCCTATATAACTGTGTATAGATTTGTCTTAATAGGTCCACAATATCATATATACCCCATATATCGGCACCTTCCTAATAAGATATTGTAAAGATTTAAAATAAAATTTAATGGATTTTATTATTTTTTTTTTTTTTTTTTTTTTTTTTTTGAAAATTTTGTAATTCGTTCCAAAGTTTGGCCCGGCCGAACTTACTGCTTTCTTACTTGTTTTTTTAATTTTATTGAATGAAGCCACAAAATGTCGGAAATACCATGAAATTTTAGAATAAGTTTAGATTTGTTCGAATTGGTCATACTTGGCATGAATTATGGCCTTCGAACGGCCATCTCCATGGCCGGCGCTTGAGTTCTGGTGGCCAACATAAGATGCACATTTTCAACTGACCTCTTTGGCAAGTAAACACGATCATTTTATTTGTTTACAAACTGCTGGACAACGAATGTTTTCTCATCTGTGAAAACGAAATTTGGCAGTGCTCCACTTTCGGCCCAGTGAAACAACTCTTTAGCTCTTTTGAGTCTATTTTCTTTCCTTTGCAGTTTAAGTTCTTGTACTTTTTGGAATTTCAATGGCTTTATCCCGAAATCAGTTTTCAATATTTGCCGAATGGAATATTGCGATATGTTCAGCTCACGAGCCACTTTTCGGCCACTGCAACGCGGGTTACGGTCAAGTCGCTTCTTTATTTTTCGAAACATTTCTGCTGATGTTGCGGTTTCTTTCCACCCACTTCCTTGACTTCTGGCTACGCTACCAGTACTACAGCAACGAGCGATGGTACGAGATACAAAAGATTTATTCACATTTAAATGCTGGAGTGCTCTAACGATGGTCACTTGTGGTTTTCCAGCCGAATATAAAGAAATCACAATATCACGCTTAAATTCCATCACGAATAACTTTTTTTCTGGAAAATTATACCCAAAATGCTTTTGTGCGCTTCTAATCAATATAATAAGCTGTCACTGGAATAATTTTTACAGCTGTCGGAAGAGTGGTTTAGAAATGAAAACAGGCTGAAGTTGGTTGCTGTTTGTTCATCTCACCCTGTACATGGACAGACGAACTGACATGCATAAATCGATTCAGAATGTGATTCTATACAGATCATTGTGATTTTTTTTAACATGGAAGGTTGAACTCTAAACTTTACATTGATACTGATTTTGTTCACGAATATAGGTAAATATCGGAGATAGAGGAAATCATATTAATCAATAAATAGCCATAAACACGACATAGGGCGCAAATATAAGGGGGTCAGGGTTTCGGTCAAAATCCACTATAAAAGTCTTACAGGAGTATGTGACATTATTAAAAAAATACAATGAAATGCATGGGAAAAATATTTGAATGTGTAATTTCTGTTTTTCCGCATCTTCTTCGTCGTATATCGATGTTTTTCAGAGATCGTATGTTTTTGGAAAATATTGGTTTAGAAATTTTAGTGTTGAAGGTTTCCATGTCGTCAACCCTGCCTGTCTTCAGCCTTCGCTTAAATGTCTTAAAAATTGGTTTATAACTTTCTTTTATATAAGATCGTAGCAAGTCAAAAATTCTACGAGGTTTTTGTCACAAAATTCTATTATAGGTCCCAATATACGTTAAAAATCTAAATTTTAAGAGCCAGGAATTCATATATATTTTTGTAATAGCGTTTTTACCCGACAAGAACTGAAAGTAACAAGGTTTGGCCAAACTAAATGAAAATTAAAATATAGAATAACACTAAAAAATCTTGAGATTATTCATTTTTTATTTCAATTATTTTTTTTATTCAATTATTCATTTTCTGTATTTTCAAAGTATTGAAGCAAGGACAAGGCCCCCCTGCCCCCTAGTTAGGTTACTTTGTGATTTAAACTTTCAAAACGCCTATGCAGGTGACTTCTACGTTTTTGCTCTTCTTTTAAAATGTACTGATTTTTTCCCTATAATTATTGAAAAACCCAAACCCGTTGACAGCATACGATAAGATAATCCCGTAAAATCACTTCAGTTGACTGTTCTGTTCAGGAAACATTATTATTTTCAAATCTCACTGTTGATTTACCTATATCGACATTAATCTGATAAGCTATATGCCTATTATGATGTCTATGTATGTGTACGTATACCACACCACAACATATGTATGTGTGTATATATATGTATATAAAAATGTAAAACCACAGCGGCAATCCGCTGTCATCCGAATTCCATGAAGCTCAATTTCAGTCTATGCGGATTTTTGGGATGGAAATCAATGCGACGAAATGTCTATGTCTTATGTGAACATGTATGTATGTATATATCAGTGTTTGTCTGTATCACAATATTACATTCCTCCAACAGCTTGCGGTCGTGAAGAAGACAAATGAGATACGCGGTTAAAATGAATAATACAAGAATGATTTCCCGGAATACTTCATTGCTGGTAATGTGAACGGATAAACGAGCACATGTTCAGCTGTTCATCTTTGACAAATGGTGTCTGACGGAATATGGTCGGATTATTCAAATTTGTAGAATACCACACACACACACAAAAATAGTTATTTGATGATATTTCCACAGATTTGCCATGGAAAAATAAGTCATCCATGGAATGGGGTAATATAATGATTATGATGATGACGACGACGACGATGATGACAATTGCACATTAATGATAATCGCTAAACTACGTAGAAGTAAAAAATTTGATTTCGCAGAAAATTATGATAGTTTATTTGCTAACAAAGAATGTAATATTTTGTTGGCAATCGATTACAAGTAGTCAACAGTATTTAATTTGCAATTAATTAAATTTTATAATTTTTACTGAAAGAATATGTTATTTTATAAATGTAATTAAAATAAAATTTTTTCAATACACATGTTTTATTTAACATTCTTTTGTTATTTAAATAAATTCGAAAATTAATATTATATTATAATTTATTTTAATTTAAATTTAATTTAAATTATAGGAATGTCCCAATACCCATTCACCTTAAATCGATAATTTTAACACGATTAAAATCATTTCGTTTAAAGGTTTTTTCACCGGAATTGTTTTAAATTTCGTATTTCAAGTTCCTAATGGGTACTAGAGCCTGTGACAGAAAATTGCTTATGCAGGTCCAGTTCTTCGTATAGCTCTCATATAACGGTACCTCCCTCTATTCTGTATTTTGATGATTTTGCGACATTATTTACTGGATTTGTTTCAAGTTTCGTACAAGGGCTATGACGAAAATTGCACATCCACGTTTTCGTATGGACCCTATATATTCCGCTTTCTTAAGATTTTAACAAAATTGTTAACGATTTCTTTTGAAAATTTTTAAATTCATACCATTTGGTGGAGGTTATTTTAAGTTCGGCACGGTCGAACTTACTGCTTTTTAACTTGTTTACACTATTTGGTATGTACAGACAACCACAAAAAAACTCCAATTCTCTCTCTCTCTCTCCCATTCTATTGTATATATGACAAAAGTCAAGGAATGTTTGATGAAATTGGCTTTTGTTTCATTCCTGTCGCTCGCATACAATCAGATATGGGACTACAGAAGGTATATACAGGGTGAGATGAAAAAACTGCAACCAACTTCAGACTGCTGTCATTTCAAAGCCACTCGTCCAACAGCTGTTAAAATTATTCCAGTGACAGCTCATTATATTTTGATGAGAGTTTTCCAGAAAAATAGTTATTCGTGATGGAATTCAAGTGCGATTTTTTTATATTTGGCTGGAAAACCACAAGTGGCTATCGTTAGAGCACTCCAGCATTTAAATGTGAATAAATCTTTTGTATCTCGTACCATCGCTCGTTACCATAGCCCTACGCCAAGGAAGCGGATGGAAGAAAACATTAACATCAGCAAAAATGGTTCGAAAAGTAAGGAAGCGACTTGATCGCAACTCGCGTCAGTGACCGAAAAATGGCTCGTGAGCTGAACGTATCGCATTGTTCCATTTGGCATTGAAATTCCAAAAGGTGCAAGAACTTACACCGCAACAAAAAGAAAATAGACTCAAAAGAGCTAAAGAGTTGCTTCGCTTGGCCGAAAGTGGTGAACTGCCGAATTTCGTTTTCTCCAATGAGAATACATTCGTTGTCCAGCAGTTTTTAAACAAAGAAAAATATTGTGTTAACTTGCCAAAGAGATCAGCTGAAAATGTGCACCTTCGGTTGGCCACCAGAACTCAGGCGCCGGCCATGGTGATGGAGTGGGCCGCCATAACAGCCGATGTTCCATCTTCGCTGTTATCGACCGTGGCATCAGAATAAATGCCGAATATTATCGCGAAAATATTCTGGAGGATGTATTAACGCCTTGGGAACGCAAATATTTTGGCCGCAGACCTTGTATATTCCAACAGGACTCAGCAAGGTTGGCACTAAATACAAGGTTGGCACTAAATACAAGGGTCGATTACCTCAAACAAGTGCTTCGCCGGGAATGGGACAAAATACCGCAGAGTAACATTCGGGCAGCGTGTGACGATGTCATTGGCCGTTTGAAGACCATAATTCGTGCCAAAAGTGACAGATTCGAACAAATCTAAGCTTATTCTAAAATTTGATGCTATTTCCGACATTTTGTGCTTTGATTCAATAAAATTTAAGAAAATGTAAAAAAACATGACATTTGGCTTTGTTGCAGTTTTTTTTATCTCACCCTGTATATACTTTGTAGGGTCTAGAATGTATATTTGGAGGTGTTACAAACGGAATGACAAAAGCACTCACGATATGGCAAATATTTAATATTTGATTTTAAATTCCACAGATCTGAAGGACTCTTTAGCCAAAATTTGGCTCTGATTGGGAACACGATTTCTAAATTTTTACTACTTGCACATCTAAAGCTGCCCCGCCAAAACTATACACAAATCGATTTCTTCACTTGAATGCAAGCTGGTTACGTGTTTTAATTTGTAAAGAGAGAAAACGCAACTTGAACCAGGATAACGCAAAACCTTTTTTCCAACAACAATAACCAACAGCCGCATATTTACAAAATCACAAAACCACTTAAAAACCGTCAATGCGTATAAAATGTATAATCCATGTCGTAGACTAAGCTTCTTAAGCCGTTGCAAATGGGTTGGATCATTAGAGTGAATATCTTCAATTTTATAACATCCTGATGACACAGGGCATTATTCATACCTTTGCCTGTTTTTACATATTTCCAGCTGCCTATTCATAACAACAACGGTAGCAGCAGCAACCACAACAACACCAAGGAAGTTCAAATCTTTCAGACAACAAATCGAATGGCATGAGTAAATGTTAAGTAAGTTCATATTGATAGCATTGTCATTTAACGTACGTACATCCTCTCCATTTGAGATGTATGTAAATTCCGGGGGGAGGGGCGGGGAAGCGTAGGATGAGGGGAATAATGTGACTTTTTCATGTCTGTGGCTTTGACAACCTTTTGGCATTTTACTTTCTTCCGCGTTGAACAGTTGACAATGATAACAAAGACAAGTACGGAGCAGAACAAGAACCACAAAAAGAAACCCGGTAACATGTTAATGCCACATTTGGTTGCTATTTTCAATTCGTTTGCCGCTGTTTGTTGTACTCCTAAGAAGTCAGCGGTACACACACACACAAAACTCAGCAAACACATTTTCTCTTTGAATGCATGTTTGCTGTTGGCTTTTTACCGTCTGTGATTTTGGTGGGATAAATAATGCAAAACCCTAAGGGAATGGGAACAGTGGTATTATTTATAAACATGTTGATAGTAAAATAATACTTTTTATTGTGGGAGGAAGAGGAATTACATTTGCCGAAAAAAAAAAACACAGACCTTTACAAAATTTATTAAATTTACGCTGATAAATTACTTTTAAATAGCTTCTGAGAATGTATAAAAAGCGGTATACATTTAGTATGAATATTTTTTCGGCAGATTTAAATTCCACTTCGATTTAGCCATGTTCTTCTATTTGTTTATTCTTTGTGGAAATTATTCTAGCTTTGGTCCAAAAAAAGGTACATTACAGTATTTTTCCCACGCTTAGATCAAGTTCGGAGATGGGAAATATAGGTCAGATCCCCCTAATCTTCCTTCAGAGATGTATTCGTCCGTTTTTTGTTTCTCTCTCTTTTCATACTGTTTAAAATAGTTCGAAATAACCATTTCCCATCACACAAAGTAAAATCACTTTGGCTTCCGAACTAAGTAGGTTGACAAAATATTATTCAGTCCAGCTGTCTATCCGTTTGTTGTAATCACACTAGAGTCGAAACAAATTAAGATAGTAAACTAAAATTTTACACAAATCAGTCTTTGAAGTCAATTTCACGTACCTTACACCCTGAATGAGAATGGTGTATATAGGTCCACAATATTGTATATCTCCCATATAATAGTACCTCCCAATATTCGGTGTTTTGATAATTTTAGACACATTTTTCAATACAATCTGACTAAAAATAAAAAGATCTGCGATTACCAAGAGGGACCTAAATATCATGTTTGAGGATTCCAACCCTATCACTCCACCCGATTCCAAAACTAGTACAATTTAGCAATTTTGGTACAAATAAAGGACCCATTTCCAAACCACCACCAAATCTTAAATACAGATAATACAGATAGTAATCTAAATATTAAATTTCAGAATGTTATCTCTCTCCCTTCACCCAAGACCAAATATTGTGCCATTTAGTACCACTTTCTTTCCGAACTTATTTTCCAACATATCAACCCTACTTCCACTAATTGATTCTTATACCGAATTTCAAGTTTTTACCACTATCCGTTCAAATAATTCCGAATTGTACCAAATTTAGTGCATTTTAGTACTTATGGTACACGTATTGCTCGCATTTCGCAAAACCCGTTAGTTTGTTTATCTTACACAACATCAAAAATTCGCACTCCAAATTTCATACTTCCAGCTGTATAAATTCCCCAAATACAAAAGTACATACCGTTTAGTCCCCAAAAACGCCGTTCTCAGCAGTTGGGCATGGTTCGGTCCACTTTACAACGGATTATTCGCATTGATTTTTATTTGTTCCAGTACAAAATTCAATTGACGCAAAGAATGTTGCCTGCGGACAAGCCTCGTCGATTGGAATGGGCCCAAAGAGTCATCGAAATGGCCGAAGATGACGAGCAATTTTGGACCAAAATTATCATGTCCGATGCAGCCCATTTCACATTGAATGGGACCGTAAATAAACAAAATTGCCGCTTTTACGCCATTGAAAATCCTCAGGAGATTCAAGAAGTGCCTCTTCATGACGAAAAAGTCACAGTTTGGTGCGGCGTTAGTGCGAAAACGGTCATTGGGCCGTTTTTCTTCCAAATAAAAATGGCCATGCTGTTACCATCAATCAGGAGCGTTATCGCGACATGATGACCAATTTTGTGATGCAAATTATTCGTCGAAAGCGTATGAGGCAGTTCTGGTTTCAATAAGACGGCGCTCCACCGCACACAAGTCGCATAACAATCGATTTTCTGAAGAATTTGTTTCCGGGCCGTTTGATGTCGAAAAGTGGTGATTTGGACTGGCCACCGCGTTCGCCCGATTTGACGCCGCCTGACTTCTTCTTGTGGGAATATTTGAAGTCAAAGGTTTTCGTTAACAAACAAAGGACCGTAGAAGAGCTCAAGGACAACATTCGTGAAGAAATAGCCGCTATTCCGGCTGAAAAGTTATCGAAAACGATGAAAAATGCAGCGAAATACGTCACAATACGTCATCAACGCCAAAGGCGGCCATTTGAGAGATATCATATTCAAAAGTTGATGTAAACAAATCTACTTGGAACAAATTAAATGATTAACATTGCCAACCGCCAAATTTTTATTTTTTTCTTTGATTTAAAAAAAAAAAAAAAAACATGGGTCCGTCGAATATGGGCAACCCTGTATTGTTTACAAGCGTACAGAAAAAATGTTATTCATGATGGAGAAATAGTTCGAAAAGTAAAAAAGCGACTTGATCGAAATCCGCGTCTCATGAGCTGAACATATCGCAATATGCCATTCGGCAAATATTGAGAAATGAGCTCCGGGTAAAGCCATTGAAATTCCAAAAATTCAAAAGGGTACACAGCAACAGAAAGAAAATATACTCAAAAGAGCTAAAGAGTTTATTCGTTGGTCGCTCTCCGTTCATTTTAATCGACCGCGGCATCAGAATAAATGCTGAATATTATCGTGAAAATATTCTGAATGGTGGATTAAAGCCTTCGGCACACAAACATTTAACCGCAGACCTTGGACATTCCAACAGGACTCAACACCATCGCACTCAACACGGGCCACCCAGTAATGGTTACAAAATGAGTTTCCTAGCTTCATTTCCAGCGCACAATGGCCACCAAAATCTCCAGATACCAATCCGTGGGACTATTGTGTCTGGAGTATTTTGGAAAGCAAGGTTGACACTAAAAAATACCATAGTGTCGATCACCTCAAGCAAGCGCTTCGCGGGAATGGGCCAAAGTACCACAGAGCATCATTCGAGCCGAGTGTGGTGGTTTCATTGGCCGTTTTAAGGCCATGATTCGTGCCAAAGGTGACCAAATCGAACAGATCTAAACTTATTTTAAAATTTGATGCTGTTACCGAATTTTTTTACTTTAATTTGATAAAATTAAAAAATGTAAAAATTATGGCGTTTGACTTTGTTGCAGTTTTTTATCTCACCCTGTACTATTTAATCTTTAACCTACTCTCGGCTTGCAATTTCATATTTCAGGATTCCAACTAAATTTGTTCTTTCAAATTTACATTGTACCAAATTTAGTACTTTTCGTATACAAAACTATCTCCTTACATCCACTACACTCCTTAACCATGAGTCCCAATCCTAATTTCAAGTTTTTAGCTCTAACCGTTAACATGATACGAAATGGTACAAAATACATATAGTTCATTTTATTACTTTTCTTATACTTATAGTGCGAATTTCCAAAAAAACCCTCTGGTACATCCGTGACCCCCATTCCTAATTAAAGACATCTGGCTTTACTGGTTTAGTACCTTTCGTACCGCTCTAGTACGGATTGTTA
The DNA here is from genome assembly GCF_030504385.1 of Musca domestica. Taxonomy (NCBI): domain Eukaryota; kingdom Metazoa; phylum Arthropoda; class Insecta; order Diptera; family Muscidae; genus Musca; species Musca domestica. Next base: position 4,807,448 of record NW_026712356.1, read on the forward strand.
AAGCCCCAGCTTTATCTGACAAATTCGGACTAGTAGTGACTCACACCCAAATTTTCAAAATTCTAGCTTCAGCCGGTTTGTCTGGCGTTGATGAATCGTTGATTTAATCAGTCAATTACTTTATTAGTTACTAGCTTCTGGCAATGCAGAAGGTAGTTTGATTATAAAACTTTTTAATGGGTCAAACGATTCATAGAGTTCCCAAATTTTGCCAGTCACGCTCGCCAAACCGCTCAGTTTGAAATATTTTGACATTTATAAAATTTTGTTATTTTTTAATTGTTTCAAGTTTCCCTTGAACTACCACCAAAAACCTCATGCAATTATGCATTGCTAATATCCTTTATTTTCTGTTTAGTTGATCCACTGTGAAATACCACAGAGCTTAACATTCCTGAATAGTTTGTTCGAAAAAAGATTGAGGTTTTAGGTTAACATTCTATGAGATAAAGATTCATTTCTTTGGGTCTTTTCTTGTGGCTGGTATTCTTTCATTTCTCAGCTACTTCAGTTTTCTGTGCTAAGGAGAGACCAGAGTTTTTTTTTTTTTTCTATTTTTTTTCATTCACTTTTCCATTTCTTCTTTTGCTCAAAGACATTTTTCCTTGTGGTTATGTTGATGGTTATTGTGGCAGGGTGGCAGTAGCAGCAAAGAAGCTTCACAGCATGTGAGTGTGTGTGTATGTGTGTGTTGAATTGTATACTTCTTCTATCTTATAATTTTACTTGACTATTTTTAGATTTGTCAAATTTGTATGCAGTTTATCTTGCAGTAAATCTTCATGTCACAGCAATGCAACATGATTTGCATACGTTTACACCCCATAAGCCTCGAAGACATACATGAAGAAATCTAAGGGCCGACTTTTTTCGGAGGGCGCAAGTGTGTGTGTATGCGTACATTTGCAACAAACAGCATCCAACCAAATCTTATGATTGCTGCAAAGGGAAAAGTAAACATTCATATCCTTTCACAATTTGCATTTGCCGTTTCTAGTTTTGTTTTTTTTTATTTTTTTTATTTTTTTTGTTTTTTTACATTGCTATTGTTTTTATACATTTCATATGACAACTTTTTTGAGAATGTTATGTCCTCGCTTTATGTAAAGTTATGCCTGTTTTTTTTTCAATGAATGCCCCTGTAAGTGTTGCAAATTTTAAAGAATTTAAAGGGGGAGCATAGTTTCTTAAATAACAGAGAATTAGAAATTATATTGTTCCCAGGATGAACAATTTCAGAAAACGTCCATCAAATATTAGATGCAAATTGTGCCTGCCATTATAGGTCATGTTTTAGGGATCCTCCACATAAAAAGTATGATTTGATATTATCGATTTTTTCTTGTAAATCGGAAGGTGTAGTGAAACTTTGACCTGTAGATGTAGCCGATCCAAAAATTCTGTGACACAGCAACACTAACGACAAATGGTTAGAACATATTGCCGAAGTTATAGCTGATTCCAACCCCACCGGTTCTTCCAAAAATTTAACCATTAGATCATTATTCTACTGTATTTCTCTTACACTGAATCGTTTTGTCGTTTGAACCAATTTCAGCCTGCTGTCATTTCCAAGCCACTCATCCAACAGCTGTTAACATTATTCCAGTGACAGCTAATTATATTGTTTACAAAATTTTCCAGAAAAAAAAATTACTCGTGATGGAATTCAAGCGTGATAGTGTGATTTCTTGATATTTGGCTGGAAAACCACAAGTTGTTATCGTTAGAGAACTCCAACATTAAAATGTGAAAAAATGAGTTCGGGGTAAAGCCATTGAAATTCCAAAAAGTGCAAGAACTTACACCGCAACAGAAAGCATGGCTAAAATGTGGCTTCACTTGGCCGAAAGTGGTGTACTGCCGAATTTAGTTTTCTCCCATGAGAAAATAACAGTTTGTAAACAAACAAAATGATGGTGTTTACTTGCAAAAGAGGTCAGCTAAAAATGTGTACCTTCTGTTGGCCACCAGAACTCAGCGCCGGCCATGGTGATGGTGTGGGCAGCCATAACAGCCGATGGTCGCTCTCCGCTCGTATTAATCGACCGTGGCATCAGAATACATGCCGAATATTATCGGGGGTGTATTAAAGCCTTGGGCACGCAAACATTTTGTCCGCAGACCTTGGACATTCCAACAAAACTCATCACCACACACACTCAACACGCGCCACCCAAGAATGGTTATGAGGTTCCTCGTTTCATTTACATCGCACAATGGTCACCAAAATCTCCGGATACCAATCCGTTGGACTATTGTGTCTGGAGTATTTTGGAAAGCAAGGTTCGCACTAAAAAATACCAAAGTGTCGATCACAGCAAGCAAGCGCTTCGCCGGGAATGGACCAAAATACCTCAGAGCAACATTCAGAAATTCGACATTATGGTCGCTGTTGGTATATGTGATTAAGGTATAGAGATTGTGCTATGTACGATAATTGTTCGAAAATATTAAGTGGTAATAGATTGGGTATTGGGTGAAGGGAGTGATGCATTGCGTCTGGTGGTAGTTATTCTGATGCGTACTGTAATTGTTCGAAAAAACTATATGGTGCTAATATTCATATTTAAATTATGCTTTCCGAAAATGGAAAAACTTGAAAGTCTGAGCATTTAGTACGATATATGAAGTTTTCATTACAAAATTTTGTCAAACTGAACAAATAGTGCATTTTGTTTCGCAGACCAAGTAGCGGGAACTTGGTATTATCTAAACACATTATTGTATACCCTACAACACTATGTTTCGCTATTGGTCACCGACGTAGGAGTCGATCTACCTATGTATGTCCGTTCGTCTGACCATGTTAATTTGTAATCACGCTACAGGTCGCAATAATGGCCCGATCCTCACCCAATGTAAATGAAATGGGAATGAAAATGGAGGTGGGGCTATGGTAAGCCTATTGTTTTTGGATATGATCGCGAAATATTTAGTCGTTGATGTGGACCAAAACAAAAAAATTTCCTTATTTTCCTGTTACTCGACAAGCCACAATTATGAAACACTCAAAGCGGAGTTTCGCATGAAGTTAAAGTTCAGGGCTGGACAGAAGCCTGCCAATTTGGAGGTCATCGGACTATATATAGTGGGTAAAATAAACCATAACTTGTATGTCAAAAAATACGACAATTACCACTAAACCGCGAAAATGTTTATTCCCAACGAATTCACAAATATTTTAAAAGGTTAGTGCCGATCATTACGGTGATGCTTGGTACAATATACATGTAAAACAAGTAAAAAACGAACACGTTGGTTCTGGGTCGAACTTTAGATACCCTTCACCATTGGGTATCAAAAATCTATAAAGTCAATGGACCTAAATATTCAATTTTCTGCCACCGGAGCGAGAACCCATTAAGAAGTACAATTTTTACTCAATCCGTAGACTAATGTGGCAAAAATCATCAAAATACTGAATATCGGGAGATACAGTTATATGGGGGGCTTTACGAAAACGTTATATGGGGGCTATACATAAAATGTTCCGCCACCGGATCTTGAACCCATTAATTCCCATGGCTAATTCTGACCCTACTAGCCTATTGCTGTGGGTTCATATGGACCAAAAAAAAAACGTTTTTTTTTTGTTTTTGATTGAGATGCAGTCACTTTACAGGTCACAATTGGAAGTAGATGGACGGAAGACGGAGGAAGAGGTCTAATATTTTGGATGAACATTGGACTATATTTAGCGGTAACCACAACTTAAGTGTGAAATTGTTTTGAATACCTAACAACACTCATAAATATTGTGCAAATGCTCCTGCACGAAAAACTGAGGATAACAAAACGATATTAAAAACGAAATCTTCCAAAATGGATTTGGATATAAAGGGCATTTTAACAAATTGTAGTGTTGTAGGGTATCACATGGTCGGCCCCGCACGACTATAGCCTTTGCTTACGTGTTTTTATGTACCAAAATTATATCGGATTTCGGAGATGAATGATAGCGGTTAGCGAAAAGAAAGCATGATGTTGAAAGGCACCGCTGCATCGAGGATGTCTTCAATGATGTAGGTGTATGATCTGCCTTGTTTAAAAATTGTATAAATAGCGGTAATTGACTATTGTGTTTAATTCTAATTTGACTCTAGTCCCCCACACGTCTATCTCTTCTTGGTCTAATAACTCTTTTTACTATTTTTATCATTATTCATTTCGTTCTTTCTCATCCTGTTGCAATCATAAAATATTTAATTCACATCGATACACAACAAAATATCATATCCTGATCGTAATCAAACTTCAATATGGAATTTTAATTTTGTCTATAATATCACATTTTTTATTCGAAACGTGTTCATCCAATTTATTATACAAACATCCTTTGCACTAATCTCAATTTCCGTTTCCTTTGCAAACGACGAAATGGACGCAACCGAAAAGCTTAATATTCGATTGCTGCTTCACCAAAAATCGATTGTGGCCAATCAACATATTTTGATTATTTCCGGAAAACAAATCTCCCTCTCAGATTTAATTTGTTATCCTTGGAATTTGTTTTGAATGCTTCACTAGACATGCACAAATACGTATGTATGTACGTACGTACGTATGTATGTGTGCGTGCGCCTTGGATTTGTTGTTGAATATTATTATTTTTCCCATATACATACAGACATAGACATTTAGAGTTCAGTTAAACAAATACGAAAATACGTAGTCGAATGTTGTATGACCTCAATTCAAAAATCTTAGTTACTCCTTTGGCAAAGGCAAAGGACTTGTGTAGAATATTAAACAGAGAACATTACAATCCTTTCTCAACCATAAAGTAATCGCATTCGCATTCATTATTCATGGCATACATAAATACATGCACTCACACATGAGTGTGGAACCTTAATGTCTGTGTGTGTGTGTGTGTGCACTGCACAAATCCTGGCCAAGATGTGAGTGCATGTGTTTATTGCCGCACGGACAAAGGCGGCGAGGGGAAATGCAAGAAAATATGAATACTTCGTAGAGCACAAACGGCAAGAATAAATCATGGCACAAAGCAAAGGATAAAACATTCAAAGCAGAAGAAGTAGAGGAAGGAGAATTTTCCAAGCATATTTACTTAACAGCAACATGTTGCATTTGTCCGAGGATCAAAAGATGTTTCAAATCTGAGAAAACATTGTACAAATTTCCTTTCTTGAGTATAGAGTAAATACTTTTTTTTGTTTGCTCAAGTTGTTGGTGTTTGTTTTTATTGAGCACCATTTTAGTTGTGGCAGGGGGGAGGCATATCTGTTTAGATTTGAATAAATCTAGCTTCGTTTGAGAATTACAATCAATAGTTCCATTGTTATGCATTGCATTATTGCAGCTATTGCAAATTGTGGAACATATTTGTAAGGCAAAAAAGATGTATGATTTTTTTGATGGCAGAATACTTTTATTTGAAAGCAGTGAGGTGTAGACGGTAGCTAAAATTAACAAAGGTTATCACATATTATCTGAAAAAAATGCATCTAGGAAAATAACTTACCGGCTGGTTTCTACACCTCTATGACTATTAAGTAATTTTAAATACATACCTGAAAAAAAAGAAATAAAATTAATTTTAGAATGCAAGGTAGGAAAACAATTTTAGATAGGAGCTTCGTTATTCATAAATTAAATTTAGTAGAAAACCTCATTATTTTGGCATCACTTCGGTTTCAAAATTATTGATGGATCTTTATAGCAACATACATATTAATATACAGGTAGCCAGAATATTTGAAAAATACACTTATAATTTATGGTAATATTTCTGTTTATCTAAAACCCCGTTGTTGAACAGTCCTATACAGGGTGAGATAAAAAACTGCAACAATGTCAAATGACATAATTTTTGCATTTTTTTTTTTAAATTTATTGGATGAAAGCAATAAATGTCAGAAATAGCATCAAACTTAGAATAAGTTTAGATTTGTTCGAATTGATCATCTTTGGCACGAATTATGGCCTTCAAACAGTCAATTAAACCGTCACATGCTGCCAGGATGTTGCTCTGCAGTATTTTAGCCCATTCCCGGCGAAGCGCTTGCTAGAGGTGATCGTGACATAATTTCAAAAGCGAAATCTTCTAACATATTGTAGTGTTGTAGGGTCCCACATGGTCGGCCCCGCACGACTATAGCCTTTCCTTACTTGTTTTTAATTTTTATTGAATGAAAGCAAAAAATGTCGGAAATAGCATCAAATTTTAGAATATGTTTAGATTTGTTCGAAGTGGTCACCTTTGGCACGAATTATGACCCTCAAACGGCCAACGGAACCGTCACATGCTGCCCGAATGTTGCTCTGCGGTATTTTGGCCCATTTCCGGCGGAACGCTTTCTTGAGGTGATCGACACATTGGTATTTTTTAGTGCCAACCTTGCTTTCCAAAATAATCCAGACGCAATATTCCAACGGATTGGTATCCGGAGATTTAGGTGGCCATTGTGCGCTGGAAATGAAGCGAGGAACCTCATTTTGTAACCGTTCTGGGGTGGCGCCTGCTTAGTGCTATGGTGCTGAGTCCTTTTGGAATGTCCAAGGTCTGCGGCCATTCGGCATTTATTCTGATGCCACGGTAAATTAATACGAGTGGAGAGCGACCATCGGCTGCTATGGCGACCCACACCATCACCATGGCCTGCGCTTGAGTTCTGGTGGCCAACAGAAGGTGCAAATTTTCAGCTGACCTCTTTGGCAAATAAAAATGATCATTTTGTTTCTTTACAAACTGCTGGACAACCAGCAAACCAAATTCGACAGTTCACCACTTTTGGCCAAGCGAAGCAATTCTTTAGCTCTCTTGAGTCTATTTTCGTTCTTTCTGTTGCGGTGTAAGTTCTTGCACGTTTTGGAATTTCAATGGCTTTACCCCGAACTTATTTTTCAATATTTGCCGAATGGAATATTCCAATATGTTCACCTCACGATCCATTTTTCGGCCACTGTGACGCTATTTCGATCAAGTCGCTTCTTTACTTTTCGAACCATTTCTGCTGATGTTACTGTATCCCTGTTGTTATTTGTAACACGGAATAATTCATGCTTAATAGAGACTTAGTTCTACGCAAGGAGATATTTGGCCAGATTTGTTTTAATATCTTGTACCAGCACAATTTTGGATTTCTTTCTGGAGATTAGTTCTGATGTTCTGTTGAAATGACAAAGAAGGGGTCTAACATGTCGGTGACTTCAACGTTTATTCACTGCAAACCAATCGTTGCCAATTCGTCGTCTTTCTCATATCCTTCGGTTTTATAATGGCCAAATAGAGCCGGACAGTAAAGTGAATATTTCCAGGGCTGTTCTTCACCTCAGGACTGGATCGGAATTGATTTTAGAAAATTCAATAGCTTTTAAATCCGTTATCCGCAACCAGTGTTGTTGGTTTTTTTTTATAGAAATTAGATCGCATTTTCTAGCAAAAATACATTTTTGCATATCTCGAAAATGGTTAGAATGTAAGGGGTACTAGAAAATCATTTAACTCCTCAAAAATTTATATTTTTCGAAATAGGAAAATTTCTATTCTGACATATATATAAACAAGAATATAAATGTACCCTGAAAAAACTATAATATACTGGAAAGTCCCCTTGGGTCCAAATCGATTTTAGTCGATTTTATATTAGATGGCCCTAATTGTGATATTTTTCTGCTGTTGGTTCATTTAAAACCCCGTAATATACGCTAAACCAATCTCATGACAAAAATTGTGAGAATCGGACGATGATTGCGACTTATATACATATACATAGTTTTGTAAGGTGTACAGAAATAATACAAAAGTTACAATTCAAAATTGGAGGTCCAATCGAAAAAAGTTTCATGCAATAAACCAGTAAAGAAAGTCTTAAAGTCGGGCGGGGCCGACTTTATGATAACCAACACCACTTTGTTAATTTAGTAGAGCTGCGCATAACAATTAAAAGTTTTTATGAAAGAATTCAATCATACACGCTATGATTATAATTATAATTTAAAGTTCAAAGGACTAAATATGCCGAAGCATTTTATCTTTTAAATTCGGAATTGTATTGCCCATTTGGTGCACAATTAATTTGAAATCGGATAAAAATATATATGGGAGCTATATCCAAATCGGAACTGATCTCGATAAAATTTGGCAAAGATATTTCTGAGCAGTATTTGATATATTTTTCCCTGAATGTCGTTGTTACGGAGTGCATATTACGGCTGTGGGTAACAAATATGACAAATCGGATGAACAGTATATATGGGAGCTATAGCTAAATCTGAACCGATTTTGACCAAATTTTATATACTAGCTTCCAAACTCAATTCAGTCGTGAGTGCCAAATTTCATCCAAATATTAGATGTTTGGTGCAAAATCAACAGTAAATCGGACGAAGTTATATGTGGGAGCTATATCCAAATCTGAACCGATCTCGATAAAATTTAGCAAATGTATTTCTGAGCTGTTTGATATATTTCCCCAAATATTGTTGTTACAGAGTGCATATTACGGCTGCGGAGGACAAAAATAACAAATCGGATGAACAACATATATGGGAGCTATAGCTATATCTTAACTGATTTCGATTAAATTTGGCATACTTATTTTCAGGTCCAATCTGATCGTACGTGCAAAATTCCATACTATTCGGACTGATATTATACGGTTGGTGCACAATAAAAGGCAAATCAGACGAAGATATATATGGGAGCTATATCTAAATTTTTACCGATTATCTCAAATTTCAACAGGGTTTCACCGTCCTTGGGCCAAAATTTTATCTGGATAGGGCAATAAATGCTAACTGTACTTTGTTTACAAAAATACATGGACAGACGGACGGACGGACATGCATTAATCGACTCAGAATGTGATTCTATGCAGATCATCAAAAGGAACTATGGATCTATCTCGTTCCCTTTTGCCTGTTACAAACAAATGCAAAAAGACATAATACCCTGACTACCTTGTGGTATAGGGTATAACAAATTATTACCACAAATTGAATTCACATCTTTATTGACACATTTTTATTCGATTTTTTAGATTTTATCGTTTTTTTTTTTTTTGTCAAAAGGGCATTTTGAATTGAATAAAATCACTCCAGACGATCTTGACTTATGTGTGTAGAAACAAATATATATATATTTATTTTATATATAGGATATCAGCTATCGCCAACAAGCGGCCAAAAGTAACCACTCATGTATTTATGGTTTCGCCGTAAGATTTGCATTTTTCCGTAAAATTGTAAAACTTTGTGGGGAAGTTTCAAAAAAATGATGCACTGGCATTGTCTTTCTATGACCTTCATCTAAATTTGGGGAGGGAAATATTAAAATATACTAAGATTGGATCAATTCGAATAATAATCGTACACCCTAACTGGTCAGCCATAAGGGTAAACTGACGAGCATGGCTACATTAACTGCAATTATTATTAAACGAATTTCGTCCAAAGAGACCAGGGGCTTAAGATCACTTAATAGTAGTCCAAAAAGTGCTATGAAATATATCCCTAATATTTGGGGGTAATTTTAATTCCTCTCTAGCATTTGCTTATCGATTAGATTATCAGCGAAAAAACTGAGCATAAGTTTCTTAATCCAATTTCAACAGCTTCACAAGAGAACTTTAATATAACGTTGTTAACATTACAATGGAACTATTAAAATTTCCCTTTAAACTCAAATTCATCTCACACCATAAAATGGTTGCGCTTGAACATAATTTAGTGTGCTGGGGGGTGATTGTGAAAAGAATCTGTTTTCTTGCTTAATTAATTGCCTAAGCTTATGGCTTTTAACATTGGCTCAACTTTGTTTTGAAACATATTTCTTATTCTTTCCGTTCTTCCTTCCTTGGTAATTTCTTTTGGTAGCTAGCTACTCCTTGCCGCAACATACGTTTTGTGCTAACCCTTTAAGCATTTAAAGGTCATAAAAGATAACAGTTTCCGCCATTTGTTACCATTGCTTGAAGTCGGACGTTTTTTTTTTTCTATCTCTTGTCTGCTGGCGTTTGTTATGCTTCTCTCATTTTTTTTGTTTGGTTTAGTATCTTGGGATGTATCTCATCAATTGTTGGTAATGAGTCCTTTGTTTTTTTTTTTTTTTTTGTTTTTCTTTTCTTGGATTTCTTTTTTAACACTTTCGTTTAATGTGCTAGCTTTCTTTTTTCCATTGGGACCCAAGAGCAGAAGAGAAAGCCTTTTTTCTAAAATATGTTGAACAGCAAAGATTTTAAATAAAATTTTTTTTTTAATAGCCAATACCATGAATACTACCGGCCTTTTGTTGACCATCTTGAATTTTAACCCAAACAAAAATATTTCGACGAAAAAGATGTAATGATATCCATTGGTGCTACTTATTTTAGAGCCTATTAGACAAAATATTGTTATGGGAAAAGTTGTTTTCAAATAATGATAATTTCAGTAAATAGGCTAAAGATGGAAACCGTTGAAACTGTGGACAACAAACTGAGGACATGGAAAATTTCCATAAAAATAAACCGAGGGATGCAAAATTTACGGCTAAGTGTGTCTGCTAGAATAAAAACGTATTTTTTGTTATCTGTTTAGTCTTAACTCATAACGGAGCCAAAATGTTTGCTTTAATTTATATATTCCATATTTTCCAAAATGTTTTAATATTCTCATTATTAGTTTAATGCGACATAAATAAATATTTCCTTCGAACTTCTCTACGATGAACTTTCCTATGACTATTTGGGATGGAAATTCGATAATAACTGAAAACCACTTCATAAATAAAGGAAATAGGATATTCTTGGAACTTTACGTTGAGGTTGATTTCATTTCTATATATAGAGATATACAGGGTGAGATAAAACAACAACAACAACAACAAAGTCGAACGCCATAATCTTTAAATGTTTATACCCAACACCACAAGGTGGTCAGGGTATTATGTCTTTGTGCATTTGTTTGTAACAGGCAAAAGGAAACGAGATACACCCATAGTTCCTTTTGATGATTTGCATAGAATCACATTCTGAGTCGATTTATGCATGTCCGTCCGTCCGTCTGTCCGTCTGTCCGTCTGTCCATGTATTTTTGTAAACAAAGTACAGTTCGCAATCATTGCCCTATCCAGATGAAATTTTGCAGAAATCATTTGTTTGGCCCGCGGACGAACCCTATTGAAATTGGAGATTGGAGATCGGTCAAAATTTAGATATATCTCCCATATATATCTTCGTCCGATTAGCTTTTTATTGTGCACCAAGCGTTTAATATCAGCCCAAACTGTATGGAATTTTGCATATACACCCAAATTAGGCCTGAAAATATGTATGCCAAATTTTCGAAATCGGTTCAGATATAGCTATAGCTCCCATATATATGCTTCATCCGATTTGTTATTTTTGTCATCCGCAGCCATAATATGCACTCTGTAACAACAATATTTGGGGAAATATATCAAATACAGCTCAGAAATACCTTTGCTAAATTTTATCGAGATCGGTTCAGATTTGGATATAGCTCCCATATATATTTTTATCCGATTTCAAATTGTGCACCAAATGGGCAAAACATTTGAATTTAAAAGATACAAATGCTTCGGCATATTTAGTTCTTTGAACTTTAAATTATAACTATAATCATAGCGTGTATAATTGAAGTCTCCCATAAAAACGTTTAATTTTTATGCTCAGCTCTACTAAATTAGCAAAGTGGTGTAGGGTATCATAAAGTCGGCCCCGCCCGACTTTAAATCTTTCTTCACTGGTTTTCTTTTAATTTCATTGAATGAAAATAAAAAAATTTCGGAAATAGCAAATTTTATAATAAGTTTTAGAATAAGTTTAGATTTGTTCGAATTAGTCACATTTGGCGCGAATTATGTCCCTCAAACGGCCAATGGAACCGTCACACGCTGCCCGACGGTTTTTGCTCTGCGGTATTTTGGCCCATTCCCGGCGAAGCGCATGCTTTAGGTGATCGACACTCTGATATTTTTTAGTGTCAACCTTGCTTTCCAAAATACTCCAGACTCAATAGTCCAACGAATTGGCTATCCGTGGATTTTGGTGGCAATTGTGCGCTGGAAATGAAGCGAGGAACCTCATTTTGTAATCGTTCTTGGATGGCGGGTGCTGAGTGCGAATGTGCTGAGTTCTGTTGGAATGTCCAAGGTCAAGGTCCAAAATGTTTGTGTGCCCAAGGCTTTAATATACCCTCAAGAATATTTTCGAGATAATATTCGGCATTTATTCCGATGCCACGGTCGATTAATACGAGCGGAGAGCTACCATCGGCTGTTATGGTAGCCCCCACACCATCACCATGGCCGGCACTTGAGTTCTGGTGGCACATTTTCAGCCTCTTTGGCAAGTAAACACGATCACTTTGTTTGTTTAAAAACTGCTGGACAACGAATGTTTTCTCATCGGAGAAAACCAAATTCTGCAGTTCACCACTTTCGGCCAAGCGAAGCAACTCTTTAGCTCTTTTGAGTTTATTTTCTTTCTGTTGCTGTGTAAGTTCTTGCATTTCTTGAAATTCAATAGCTTTACCCCGAGCTCATTTTTCAATATTTGCCGCATGGAATAATGCGATATGTTCTGCTCACGAGCCATTTTTCGGCCACTATGGCGCGGATTTCGATCAAAACTCTTCTTCAATTTTCAAACCAATTCTGCTGATGTTGCTGTTTTCTTCCGTCCACTTCCTGGATGTCGGGCTACGCTACTAGTATCACGATAACGAGTGATGGTACGAGACACAAAAGATTTATTGACATTTAAATGCTGGAGTGCTCTAACGATAGCCACTTGTGGTTTTCCAGCCAATGTAACGAAATCACACTATCACGCTTGAATTCCATCACGAATAACTTTTTTCCTGGAGAATTCTCATTAAAATGCTTTTGTACGCTTGTCAACAATATAATAAGCTGTCACGGGAATAGTTTTAACAGCTGTCGGACGAGTGACTTAGAAATGACAGCCATCTAAAGTTAGTTGCAGTTTTTTCATCTCACCCTGTATACAATGGGAACTCTATAGTTTAATATATGATATATGACATTTGATAGAGGTCTTTGAATTTCACCCAGTATTGTTGTCACAAAAAATGGGTAATATTTGCCCAATTTTTGGAGCATTCCTCTTGAAGGGATAACTCCGATTTAAAGTATATTTTACGTTTGACCATGTTTTCCATTTAATTATTGCCAAATTTTGGAATTTTAAGTTCGTAGTATAAATAAATGCTATTCACAAAAAATTATCAAAATTCAAAAAATTCACCTTTTGGTACATCAGTTATATAATGATAAGACTTGGTTTTAGTTATAGTGAGGGTCTAGACCATATGTTCCAATATCAATAATTGTTTTTAGACAATTATGAATCAGTAGACAGTAGATCAATAATTGATAGAAATATTAAGATGTATTGTGTTATAATTTTTATAATTTTTATTATAAATTTTGTAATTAATTTTTTAATATTTTAATCCTTGTGCGAATGCACCAAAAGGGATCATTTGCTATATCTCATGTTCACACCAGCTATTGTGGCGGTAGAAATATTTTTATTTCTAAAATTTGAAGATAATCGTATTCCCCATTTTATTCAAAAATTTAATTCTTAATGGGGGGGGGGGGGTACTAGAAGCCAATTGTTTTGTCATAGCACTGGACCATATCGATTACTCCCTTCAAGAATTATCATACGCATCGATATATGGACTCCATGTGCGAATTTTTGCTCTAAGATCCAACCCGTTATTTCGATGAGGCATAAAGCAGACGGCCTTATCAATGTACAATGAAGCTTAAGATTTTATAAACTTTTTTGACTAAGATGTTTTTTAATAGAGACGAATAAGTCTTACTTTGAACAAGTTGTAATATTAGTACTTTGAACAATTTGGTGAACACTTGTTTTATTTTCTCTTAACCCTTCTTCGCCTTCCTTAAACCAGTATTCTTTGTTCACAGCTAAATCGAATTGAAATCACTTTCCCTTCAATCAGTGCATATGCTAAATGAAATCGGTGAAATCAGCTACTTATATCTATGTATTTAGGGCAAGTTTGTACAATTCAATGTTAAAAACTAAGCGATGGTATCGAATTACACTTCATGAAATGTACAATTAGAACACTTCTATAACAATGGCCACCACCTCGACGACCCCGCAAGTTCAGTTGTTGGCAAGCCCTTCATGCATGCACATATGCTCACATGTATGTGTTTAGTAACACCAAACCAATTTCCCATTATTTAAATGCAACAGCGGCCACTTTACAGCTTAAAAGCAGTCACCGCTTCAGTTCTTCTTACACATCCATGGAGAACCATGCCCATTGCATTGTTATATAGTGTGGAAAATAACGCTACAGTATTCCATGAAGAAATTGCTTATTCATTGTGTAGGAACATACCAGCACAGGCACACACACACATTTATATACACAGGTAGTTGTAAATATTTGAACTACTTGGTGATTGTTAAATGTACTGTTGGTGACATAAAAAGTCACAAAAAAATTGTTTTTTTTTCAGATACTTCATGTAAACATAACGTTCTGTCATGCCTACTAATATATCATACAATTCTCAAAAAAAAAAAAAAAAAAAATGATTATATTGTGTGCATATTGTGGCTTTAAGAGGGCTTAAACACAAAATGGTATTAAACATATGAGCTTGGCAAACTGTATTCTAGTCGGAACTCAATTCAATTTACTTAGTCAAACGTGGCGGCCTACACGAAGACCTAGATCTGTACATGCAATTTTTGTCATAGGTCACTACGATATTCAAATACGAAGTTTGATAATATATAGTTTAAAAACCGAATATATGGAGGTACCGTCATATGTGGGCTATGTAAAGACATAGACCTGTATGATTTGTATAATTCTCTGTCATAGGCATTAGGATTAAATTCCAAATTTGAAATATTTTCGGTGAAAAGTGTAACACAAATGATCAAAATACCGAATGTCTGGAGGAACAGTTATATGGGCACTATACCAATTGACAATTACATGCAAGGACGTTTCTTTAATAGTGGGAACATAAAGAGTGAGATAAAAAAACTGCAACCAACTTTAGACTGCTGTCATTTCTAAGCCACTCGTTCGACTATTTGGCTGGAAAACACTCCAGCATTTACATGTGAATAAATCTTTTGTGTCTCGTACCATCGCTCGTTACCATGATACTAGTAGCGTAGCCCGACGTCAAGGAAGTGGACGGAAGAAAACAGCAACATCAGCAGAAATGGTTCGAAAAGTAAAGACGCGACTTGACCCAAAACCCGCGTCGCAGTGACCGAAAAATGCCTCGTGAGGTGAAAATATATTAATTTTCCATTCGGAAAATATTCAAAAATGAGCTCGGGGTAAAGCCGTTGATATTCCAAAAAGTGCAAGAACTTACACCGCAACTGAAAGAAAATAGAAACAAAAGATCGAAAGAGTTGCTTCGCTTGGCCGAAAGTGGTGAACTGCCGAATTTGCCATAACAGCCGATGGTCGCTCTCCGCTGGTATTTATAGACCGTGGCATCTGAATAAATGCCGAATATTATTTCGAAAATATTCTGGGGCGTGTATTGAAGCTTTGGACACACAAACATTTTGGCAGCAGACCTTGGACATTCCAACAGCACTAAGCACCATCGCATTCAGCACGCGCCATCCAAGAATGATTACAAAATGAGGTTCCTCGCTTCATTACCAGCGCACAATGGCCACCAAAATCTCCGGATACAAATCCGTAGGACTATTGGATCTGGAGTATTTTGAAAAGCAAGGTTGGTACTAAAAAATACCAAAGTGTCCATCACCTCAAGCAAGCGCTTCGCCGGGAATGGGCCAAAATACCACAGAGCAACATTCGGGCACCGTGTGACGGTTTAATTTGCCGTTTGAAGGCCATAATTCGCGCCAAAGGTGACCAATTCGAAAAATCTAAACTTATTCTAAGAAATGATGCTATTTCCGACATGTTTTGCTTTCATTCAATAAAATTAAAAAAAAAAATGCAAAAATTATGGCGTTTGAGTTTTTTGCAGTTTTTATACCCTACACCACAAGGTAATCAGGGTATCATGTCTTTGTGCATTTGTTTGTAACAGGCATTTCGCATTTATTGCTCTATCCAGATGAAATTTTGCACAAATCATTTGTTTGGCCAAAAGACAAACCCCATTGAAATTGGAGATAATCGGTAAAAATTTAGATATAGCTCCCATACATATCTTCGTCCGATTTGCCTTTTATTGTGCACCAAACGTGTAATATGGTCCGAATTTTGCACGTACGATCAGATTAGACCTGCCAAATTTGGTTGAAATCGGTTCAGATATAGCTATAGCTCTCATATATATTGTTCATCCGATTTGCTATTTTTGTCCTCCGCAGCCGTAATATGCACCCTGTAACAACAATATTTGAGGAAATATATCAAATACAGCTCAGAAATACATTTGCTAAATTTTATCGAGATCGGTTCAGATTTGGATACAGCTCCCATATATAACTTCGTCCGATTTACCTTTTATTGTACACCAAACGTTTAATATTTGGCCAAATTGGATGAAATTTGGCACTTACGACCGAATCGAGTCTAGAAGCTAGTATGTCAAATTTGGTGAAGATCGGTTCAGATATAGCTATAGCTCCCATATATACTGTTCATCCGATTTGTCATATTTGTTACCCACAGCCGTAATATGCACTGCAACGAGTGCATACCCACGATATTCATGGAAATATATCAAATACAGCTCAGAAATATCTTTGCCAAATTTTATCGAGATCGGTTCCGATTTAGATATAGCTCCCAGATATATTTTTATCCGATTTCAAATTAATTGTGCACCAAATGGGCAATACAAGTCCGAATTTAAAAGATACAAATGCTTCGGCATATTTAGTTCTTTGAAATTTAAATTATAATTACAATCATAGCGTGTATGATTGAATTCACCCAAAAAATCTTTTAATTGTTATGCGCAGCTCTACTAAATTAGGAAAGTGGTGTAGGGTATCATAAAGTCGGCCCGCCCGACTTTAAGACTTTCTTTACTGGTTTTTATCTTACTCTGCATTTAAAAGGGTTTCAGATCTGTAAAAACTACACATTGTGTTGCTAAAGGGTATAAATGATCAGCCCCGCCCGACTGTACGAATAGCATTTGAATACTTGTTTCTTTAAAAGAACTAAGAAACATCGAACATTAAATCGACATAGATTTTAATATGATCAGAAATATATATTCTTTTGTAGGGTCTAACATTTATATACCGAAGTGTTACAAACGAAGTCTCATCGTCCACTTTTTGTATAGTCCTCATATAACAGTATATCCCAATATTCGGTATTTTCCCACTGAATTATTTAGTCTTTATAGATCCACGTTTTCCTATAGCCCTCATATATCGGTTTCTCCCGATTTTGGCCAATTTGATAATTTTTGTCAAAATTTCTCTCGTCTGAGGTTGCAAAATATTGTCTTTTTTTTTTTTTTTTTTGTTAAACTATCGATATTTTTGCAAATCTTGAACATACTACATACATTTGTTCGAAAAACTTATTAGATTGTTCACCGATGAAGGATATGAACTTTATAGGGTCTCAAATGATTATTTAGTATTTAATATACCATCTATGATTTCGCGGAGGGTACAAATTGCATCCATTGTCCCTACTTAATTATATTATTTGACTGATTTTTTTGTTATATTTCAAATCAATGTTGCTATAATGTGTCATTTAAATTTGTACTTTTTTATGCCCCCTACTGTAGTTCTTCATAGAAGTTAGTCACCAAACGTTATGTTAGCCTACCCATTATAAAACGTATCCATGTATGTTAGCCAAGTAAAGGTGCAGCTACTAGAAGTTCGTGTTTGCTCACACACGAATGTCTGCGAATATTTGTCTGCGCGAGTATGAGTGTTGACTCGAACAAACATTAAAAGATTTAAAACCACTTAAAATCATAACTTTGGGTTTTAATGGTTAATGTGATATGATGTGTAAGGGGCGATATAAGCTTACCTGTTCATTCTTCATACATACTATTTTCGCTATGAGGACGGGAACCCCGTCTTTCAAGATATCAACTACAGCGATAACGTCAGAAACGAACAGGCATTGACGAAGAAAAATAAAAACAAAGCCAAACAAAAAACGGAAAACCAATGTTCGTTCAGGATGACGGTGACGACGACAACGATGAGGGTGAGGACGATGATGATGATGATGAGAGCCGATAGTGGCAGGTGCTCTTGTACCGTCGTTGTTGATGACGTTGTGGTATCGTTAGCTACAACAACATTGCAACAATTACAAGCAACACCAACAACAAGATGAACTTTTGTATTTGTAGCACTTTAGGTTTTTAGGCTGAACACACATATTGGAAATACAAACAACTCCGGCCAACTGATGATTCCTCAACAAAGCCCGCGAACAACAACCAAAGCATGTTGTAATAAAAACGCGTTGTTTCGAGCATAACATAACCCAAATATACAAGGCATACACACACGTACACACACATCCGTCCATACACAGAGGTTCTCTAACACACAAAGACATATGCCATTTTGGAGAACCACTCATTTGGAAATATAAAATGTTTACAGCTGTTGTTTTAACCGGAAGTCCGCTAAAACTACATCCATCAACGACGCCAACCAAAATGAACCTTGTGCTGGAGTACCACATACTTCATTGTTCAACCCACTGGCTCATTTAGTGAACAGTAGGTTAAGGTGTAAAGAAATTAAAGCATTCTAATCCACTTTATGAGATAAGGTATGGCCGAATTCTTCAAAAACTTCCAAAGAAAATCTTAATGAGAGAACTTTATGCGGTACCCTGCAAAATATCACAGTTCGGGTGGAAGATTTCATTGTGTATTTGGGAATTGGGGGCCAATGATTTGTCCATCCATTAACTTATACCTGGAAATATTCATTTGAGATCCCATAGCCATCTGGCAATATTCTAAAATTAAGGCTTATTATAGGAAGGAAATTATAGTTTCAGCCCATGGGTAGTTTTGTAAAAAATTCGTTTCCTGATATTTAGAGTCAATCTAACATTGTCCGCCTGGATGGTGCACATGACAACTCAAGAACGATTAACGAATTTGGCGCATCGTAATATTTTTGGCGATGGGCAATATCGGTCCACTTTTTTGCACCTCCCGAATATCTAATATCAAACTTAGATCAAATAGGACAATTTTCCCAACATATTCAAAATATTAAAATCATGGAGTATTGTAATGGAAGTTTAATCATTTTTTGTTAGTAGCGTTTCTATATATTAAGAACTCAAAATACCAATATTTGGCGAAATTTAATGGCAATTATGATGGTCTATACCAAAAAAGTAAATTGACATGACCCATTTTTTATACCCTACACTACATAGTGGTAAGGGTGTTACGTCTTTGTTCATTGGTTTGTAATAGGGAAAAGGAACTGGGGTAGACCCATGGTTACTTTTGAGGATCTTCATATAATCACTTTCTGAGTCGACCGTCTGTCCATGTATTCTTGTGAACAAAATGCAGGTCGCATTTATTATCCTATTGAGGTCGCATTTATTATCCTATTGAGATGAAAATTTTCAAATATTATTTGTTTAGGCCAAGGACAAACCCTTTTGAAATCGGTGATTATCGGATAACATTTAGATATAGCTCCCAACATCTTCAACCGATTTCGGGTTTTTTGTACTCCAAATGGTCAATTAAAATTCTAATGTCCTAAATTTCGGTACATCCCACCGAATTTAGTCTAGAAGCAAGTACATCAAATTTTGAGAAAATCGGGTTAGGTATGCGCCTCTACATATGTTTCATCCAATTTGGGTTTATTAGTACTCTACATGCGTAATTTGCAATCCACAAGAATGATATTTGGTACCAGATATCATATACAGCCCAGAAATGCATCTCCCAAATGTTATTAATATCGGTTCAGCTTTGGATATAACTAACATATATATCTTGAACCGTTATCATGTTAACTGTGCACCAAATGGCCAAATTTTATCGGAACGGCTAAGGTTTGGGTATAGTTCCCTTATATATCCCTAATCCGATTTCAGGTTTATTGTGCAAATAATGGGTAATATCAGCCCAAATGGAGTAAATTTCGGGGCTTTCGTTTTCATTTTGTGTAACTCTAAAAAAAAAAACTAGGGATTTATTCTGATGCCACGGTCGATTGATACGAGCGGAGCTTGACCTTATGGCGGCCCACACCATCAGAATTAAAACAAAAATAAAAATTATGGCGTTTGACTTTGTTGCAGTTTTTATACCCTCCACCATAGTATGGAGGGTATATTAAGTTTGTCATTCCGTTTGTAACACCCCAAAAAATACTTATATTCTTGATCATCATAAGATTCGATGTCGATTTGGCGATGTCCGTCTGTCGAAATCACTCTAGCTTCCGAACGAATTGAAGTAGGTTGATAAAATTTTACTCAAATGTATATTATGTCTGCAGGACTATTGGTATTGAAAATGGACCATGTAGGTCCACGTTTTGGTAGATAAAGGTACCTCCCGATATTCGGTATTTTGATGATTTTAGCGACAATATTCATCGGATTTGTTTCACATTTGGTATTTGAAGTTCGCAATAGGTATTGCAGCCTATGCCAGAAAGGTTTCTTGTGCAGGTTTACGTCTTCGTATAGCCCCCCTATAACGGTCCCTCCAGATATTTTGCATTTTTAAGATTTTAGCAACATTATACCCCGGAATTGTTTCAAATTTCGTATTTGAAGTTTGTAACGTATACTACAGCCGAAGACAGAACATTTTTTGTGCTGGTCCACGACTTCGTTTAGCCCCCATATAAGGGTACCTCCCGATATTCGGTATTTTGATGATTTCATCAACATTTTTCACCGAAACCGTTACAAATTTCGTATTGGAAGATCTTAATGGGTAGTTCAACTTATGGCAAAAAATTAGAATGCAGGTCCATGTCTTCGTATATCCTCCATATAATGGCACCTCTTGATATTCGGTATTTTCATGATTTTTGCTTCATTATTCACCGGAGTTGTTACAAATTACGTATTTAAAGTTCGTAAGGGGTACTACTGCCTATGACAATTTCTTATGTAGGTCCACGTTTTGGTATATCCCCTATATAATAGTACCTCCCTATATTCTGCATTTTTTTAGCTTTTTTAGCTACTTTATTCACCGATTTTTTTTTCAACTTTCGCATTTGAATATTGTAATGGCTTCTGACAAAAGTTGACTATGCATGTCCACGTTGTGGTATAGACCATAATATGACGGCTAGAATGCTTAAAGGATTTTTTTAATTGCGGAAATTCGTTCCAAATGGTGGAGGGTATTCAAAGTTCGGCCCGGACTTGTTTTATATCAAAAATAATCAATACAAATGATAACGACAGGTCGAAATTATGCGCTGAATATTTTTTCTTTTGATTGATGCAAATATTTTCTTGCTTTGTAGGAGGATTGGGAGCTAAAATATGGTGGAGGGTATAAAATGTTCGGGTTTAGTTATCTTTCATAATCTTCAGGATTTTAACCTTAATTACTAAAAAATGCGAATTTTGCAGCACAGTGTTATTTTGACTTCCTGCGATCCCGTGTAAATCATTCTTCTATTTAACTATATCTACATTTAGTATGATAATGGGATATGCTACTCCATTCTCAGCGGTACCTTCCCCAACATAAAATAAATAATATTAAAAATCATATTGCAAAATTCAGATTCAAATATATATATTAATCTAGATTTCCGATATATGCCTGTTCAACCAAATGGTGCCCAGTGATTGGGGATTTTTGTCCTTGACGGTGATGCTAATTTAATGAAGGTATATAATTGAATTGGTATTTTCTACTTCCCAATCACTGGGCATCATTTGGTTGAACAGGGTAATCCAAATAAAAAAAAACTACCTTCAAAAACACTGTGCACAATAAAAAAATGTTAAATATGGCTACATTGCGTTTTTGTTCTTCGGCTTCTTCTTCTCATTTTCCTACTTGCCCAAAGTTTTGGATTTACATTGCGAATGTCTAGGGTGGCAGGCAGAGAGTTTTGCGTGTGCCTACAATCAAGTTAACATTCTGCGGTTTATTTCATGCTGGTGTATATTGACTTTTGATATCGCGAAATATACTTTAGCTGGTATTGGCCATTTCTTTTTGGTCTCTGTTGTTGTTGCTACAAATATTATGAGATCCATATAATTTTTAGCGTCGTCCTGTATACATTTGCCGTGGCTTAATTATATTTGCGTGTGCATAAATAATATTGGCAAATATTATTACGGGACAGTTTGAGGCGCAAAGCGAAACATTTAAATGAACAACATTTCGTTGTGCGTCAAATATTTAATATTTTGGGTTTTTTCTACTTATTTTTGGAATAATTATTCTTGAAATGGTTGTATATTGTATATGCTGTTTTGATAGAATTAATGTTATTATTATTACTTCTATTTTTGTGAAGGTGAGAAAAGCTTAACTTAATATTATTTTCAAGTTTAGACAATTAGTAAAAGGTATTATAACGATTATTCTGACCATGACAGGGTGGAATTACTTCGCGTTGCAAATTGCAAAGCTGTTATATATATGTGTATGAATAAAGTTAAAGAAGGTATAGTGAAGACGTTCTATATCAAGGAGATGGAGATGTTTTATCACTAAAATGAAAATATACTATCATAAAGATTAATTGAAGGATATTTGCATGAGGAAGACCATTTAAAGAAAGTCTTTCTACTGCAGCTTGAAATTTTGCGGTTTTTTCTGAGGTCCTCGTATGTTTTTTAAGTTCCTCTATTTATAGAAAAAAATTGTCTAACTATACTACTTGTTACGTTATTCTCTATTTTGAATGCCTTCACTGTATTTAGGAGAAATATTCAAATAAATAGATATATTTGAATATTTCTCAATTTTTTTAAGACCTAACCTTTTTTATTTTGGATATCTGATACCCTACAACACTACAGTATGTTGGAAGCCCCCTCATAACCAAATCCATTTTGGAAGATCTCGTTTTTGAAATGCTGTCATAGAGCTCTGCCCAGATGTTAGCTTAGCTTTTTGACCGTTGGCATTTACTTACGCAGTCCGTCCTGTTGACAAGTATTAAAAAAAAAACAAGTTAAAAAGCAGTAAGTTCGGCCGGGCCGAACTTTGAATACCCTCCACCATTTGGAACGAATTTGGAAATTTTCAAAAAATAAAGTCCTTAAAAAATTCTGTTAAAATTTTAAAAATACCGGATATAGCCGTTATATTGGGGTCTATACGACGTTTACCTACATATGCCTTGTTTGTGATAAGCCATTACCATATTCAAATTCGAAACTTGAAATAAACGGTGAATAATGTAGCTAAAATCATCAAAATATCAAATATAGGGAGGTAACGTTATATCGGAGCTGTGCGAAGACCTGGACCAGCATAGACAATTTTCTGTCACAGGCTATAGCATCCATTACGAATGTCAAATACGACACCTCAAAAAATTTCGGTCAGTATTGTACCTACCGAATATAGGGAGGTACTGATATATAGGGGCTATACGAAGACGTGGACCTGCACAGACAATTTTCTGTCCTAGGCTGTAGTATCTATTACGAATCTCAAATACCAAATTTGAAACAAATCCGGTGAATAATGTCGCTAAAATCATCAAAATACCGAATATCGGGAGGTACCGTTATATGGGGGCTATACGAAGACGTGGATCTGCCCAGACAATTTTCTGTCTCAGGCTGTAGTATCCATTACGAACTTCAAATACCAAATTTGAAACGAATCTGGTAAAAATGTCAATAAAATCATTAAAATACCGAATATCGGGAGTTACCGTTGTATGGGAGCTATACGAAGACGTGGACCTGCACAGATAATTTTTTATCTTAGGCTGTAGTATCCATTACGAATCTCAAATATCAAACTTGAAACAATTCCGGTGGATAATGTTGCTAAAATCATCAAAATACCGAATATAGGGAGGTACCGTTATATGGGGGCTATACGAAGACGTGGACTTGCACAGAAAATTTTTTGTCTCAGGCTGTAGTATCCATTTCGAACTTTAAATGCCAAATATCAAACAATTCCGGTGAATATTGTCGCTAAAATCATCAAAATACCGAATATCGGGAGGTACTTATATATGGGGGCTATATGACAACGTGGACCTACATGGCCCATTTACGAACTTAACTGCCTACTTGAAAAATAAACACGTGTGCAAAATATTAGCCTTCTATCTCAATTCGTTCGATTACGCTGATCAAGAATATATATATATACTTTGTTGGGTCTGACATGAGTATTTCGAGGAGTTACAAACGGAATGACAAAGTTAATATACCCTCCATAGTATGGTGGAGGGTATAAACATACACAAGAAATTGTGTTCCATTTTACAACTAAATCCAATCCAATTTACGCGTTTTTTCTTTATTTTATCCTTTTGTGGCAAGAGACCATTCTGAGTTGATGAGAATTGTGAAAATCTGTCCTGCGGTTCAGCAGAATAATTAAGATCTATTTATACCCTACAACACTATGCGTTGGGGGTATTATAAGTTTGATTGGGCCAAAAATTATGTAACACCTCGAAATATTGGTTTCCCACATAGGAAAGTATATATGGATCTTCCTACCTCGCCGAGCTGAGTCGATCTAGCTATGGATGTCCGTCCGTCCGTCTGTCCATATTAATTTGTAATCAAGCTACAGGTCGCAATTATGAACCGAATAGAACAGAAGAAAATAGGAAAATTTCCACTAAACCGCGAATATTTTCAACCCAGCCAAATAACAAAGATCACTTCTGACCATTAGAGTGATGATAATAGCCAAGAAAACGGAGATATAGCAAAATAGGTAAAATATATATGTGAAAGAATTGATCTTATTTATTCTGCCTATAAATCAAGAACCGCTGGGCCTATTTTCACAATTTGTCATATTTTTTATCCCATGCGATTTTTTCAATTTGACTTACAATTTTGAATTGTAAATTTTCTAAATTTTTACACCCCCCAACACTACGTTTTGAGGGTATTATATGTATGTCGCAATTATCGTCCGATCCTCAGGAAATTTGGCATTGGGGTAGGGTTAGGGTCAGAATTAAAACCTATTGTTCTTAAGATGTACATTTAAAGGTGCAAATGATGTAAAAAAAAAATAATTTTTTCTAATTTTGTAGTCGCTCTATAGGCCACAATTAAAACTAAAGTTAAGGACAGGGAAGAAGACTAGCATTTTGGATGACTGTAAAATAGACCACAACTTTCGTGTGAAATTGTTTTGATTACATGACAACACAATGTAAATATTGGCCAAATTCTCCGGCTTAAAAAGCTAAGGGTAACCTCTGGGCGGTGCTCTTTGACATTATTTCAAAAACGAAATATTCCAAAATGGATTGGGATATCACATGGTCGGCACCGCACGACTATAGCCTTTGCTTACTTGTTTTTACATATACGGATGAGATGTGAAAACTGTAACCAACTTCAGACTGCTGTCATTTCTAAGCCACTCGTCCAACAGCTGGTTAAATTATTCCAGTGACAGCTCATTATATTGTTTACAAGCGTACAATAGCATTTTGGTGAGAATTTTTCAGAAAAAAGTTATTCGTGATGTAATTCAAGCGTGATAGTGTGGCTGGAATACCAAAAATGGCTATCGTTAGAGCACTCCAGCATTTAAATGTAAATATGTACTTTTTGTCTCGTACCATCGGTCGTTACCGTGATACCGGTAGCGTAGCCTGACGTCAAGGAAGTGGACGGAAGAAAACAGCAACATCAGCAGAAATGGTTCGAAAAACAAAGAAACGACTTGATCGAAACCCGCGTCGTAGTGACCGAAAAATGGCTCGTGAGCTGAACATATCGCAATATTTCGTTCGGCAAATATTGAAAAATGAGTTCGCGGATAAGCCATTGAAATTCCAAAAAGTGCAAAAACTTACACCGCAAAAGAAAGAAAATAGACTCCAAAGAGCTTAAGAGTTGCTTCGTTTTGCCGAAAGTGGTGAACTTCCCAATTTGGGTTTCTCCGATGAGAAAACATTCGTTGTCCAGCAGTTTGTAAACAAACAAAATGATCGTGTTTACTTGTGTATCTTCTTTAAACGTGTATCTTCGGTTGGCCACCAGAACTCAAGCGTTGGCCATGGTGATGGTATGGGCCGCCATAACAGCCGATGTTCGCTCTTCGCTCGTATTAATCGACCGCGGCATCAGAAAAAACTCCGAATAGTACCGCGAACATATTTTGAAGAGGTGTATTAAATTCTTGGGCACGCAAATGTTTTGCCCGCAGACCTTGGACATTCCAACAGGACTCAGCACCATCGCACTCAGCACGCGCCACCCAAGAATGATTACCAAAATTTCCGGATACCAATCCGTTGGACTATTGTGTCTGGAGTATTTTGGA
Organism: Musca domestica; assembly: GCF_030504385.1. Classification (NCBI taxonomy): domain Eukaryota; kingdom Metazoa; phylum Arthropoda; class Insecta; order Diptera; family Muscidae; genus Musca; species Musca domestica. The sequence continues at coordinate 4,833,912 of NW_026712356.1, forward strand.
AAGCAATGGGCCAAAATACGGCAGAGCAACATTCGGGCTCATGTAACGGTTTCGTTGACCGTTTGGAGGCAATAATTCGTGCCAAAGGTGACCAAGTCGAACAAATCTAAACATATTCCAAAATTTGATGCTATTTCCGACATTTTTTGCTTTTATTCCATAAAAGTAAAAAAAAATTAAAAACTATGGCGTTTATCTTTGTGTCAGTTTTTTTTATCTCACCCTGTATATATATGTTTTCTTGCCATAGCAGAGTTTTGGAACGTCTTTAATCAAAATAATATAATTTGACGGTATTCTCTCCCTGTAATTCCAAACTCTACTTTCTGGAGGATCTCTTGTGAATGTCTCCTTTGAATGTAGGAGACCTTTTAAATTTTTCTGCGTATAGAGGACGTGTTAAAGGTATTTTCTACAAAAAAATACCAATCTTGGGCTATGCCTTCTATAGAACTATACCTATTGAAAGTAGTTGCTCTATTAAAAACCGCATGAAAAGCACCCATCCAAAGGGAAAAAATTAAGTCTTCTTTGCAATGAAACCAATTTTATAAATCTTTTGAAGGCCTTCCCTTCATACATGGACTCCTCTATATATTATCATTCTTCCTATAGGAGACGACCATTTTAAAATCCATAAAATCTTTTCATAATAAAAGACATTTTGAAGGTCCTATCTATATAGAATTCGGAGATATTGTCTTTATAAAAGATCTCGAGAAGATTTTCTATGAGTACAAAAACATCAAGGTGTTTTACATAAATAGGAAATCATTCAATTATTTTATGTGAAATATCATTTGAAGGTCTTTCATTAATATAATAGAATATAGCCTTTCTAAGATGGCTGCAGAATTCTCCACTAATAAACAAACGTTGTTTTTATAAAAACAACAATAAAGGGATAAAGCCAGACCATTTTCCAACAACAGAAAACCTGTAAAAAAATATATTTTAATAAATTTACGACACATGGCTCGTTCTGATGTTTGAGTAAACGATCATTTATTGGACAAAACGTCTACAAAAAATGTATGTGACAAAAAGGGGAATACAAATCGCACTAACCACTTCAGCTAGTTTTAGCGCTAAACCCCCTAACAAGACTCATTCGAAACAAAACAACAAAAGAGTCTACAGAAAAATTACCCAAATAGCCCCAACCCCTGTCAAAAGGGAAACGGAATAAAAACAATGAAATAATAATTTTATTATTTCATTTGGTCATAATATAAAATTCACGTTTCTTCACCTGTTTGACTTTTATATTCACAAAAAAGAAAAATACCCTCCAAATATTGCGCTAACCAGGAATAACCTTTGGGAATGCATAAGTAAATAATGCCCCATTAGAGTGACGTGTCTGTGTGTGTGAGTGCTCGCGAGTGCGAGTGTGCGTGTTCATGTTTTCATTGTGTTATAAGTATGAGTTAGTACAACATATAATTTCGACGAGAATAAATTTCATATTCCCCAATGGCAAAGATGGCGGGGCCAAGAAGTCATGCTATATACGGCGATAAGAAATAATATTCATATAAATAGCCGCCACCAAAGTTTGTGTAATAAAAACAACATCATGTTGGAAATCCATTCAAATCTGGACGGTTAGAGGAGGAGGAGTAGGAGGCGGAGAAGCGGCAAAAAAAAACGAAACCCTCTTGTGCAATGGGCTGCGTGTAGGTAAATTTTATTCACAAATAAAAGTTGGCGATCCCGCTGTTTGCTTGAAAGCAGTCGTTGAAATAGCCATCGCGCAACAAATATTCCCAAGACCAAATATTGCTTTAAGAAAGAAAAAAAGATGATGAACAAGCACAAAAAGGAAAACGCAAAACGAATATGAAATAATCTAAACACGCCATTGACTCATGCTTACACTTTTCGCAGAACAACTCATTTTGTGCTTGATGTGGTTTTTGTGCAACGTATCACTCTTTAATTTGATTTGGAGGAAAGTATTGATTGGAGTTGTTTTTAAATATTTTTTATAAACGTTTTAAGCTAAGCAGAAATTTGTTAAGGTAGCCTTGGGAATATGTAGCTGGTATGGAATAAAAAATATGATTGGTCAGTATCAAATTATAAATATGTTTTATTTTCTGTCTGTTCGACTGTTTAACTCAAGGTAGACCCCACATTATTTGATGATGAATGTTTTACTTTCCAGACGGGGTTTCTTATATATTTTATCTATATAGATCCTTAGGGAATTATCTGTTCACAGAAGACCCATTGAAAAATTTTCCTCTATATTAGACTTTTGAAAGAAATTCTCTCCATAAAAGAAAAAATCTTCTCTTGTTGAAAGCCGTTATGGAAATCTTCAAAGAACACCCTTTTTCTTTTCTTAAAATGGTTTTAAAAAGAAAACCTAGAAAATATATCAAAATTTTCTTTGTGGAGAAGACACTCTCCTTTTATAAGGCCCCTCCACCTTGGGAAAGGAGGGTATATTAAATTTGTCATTCCATTCTAAATACATGGTAAGATCAATAAACTGCAACAAAGTCAGACGCCATAATTTTTACATTTTTGTTTTGAATTTTATTGCATGAAAGCCACAAATTTCGGAAATAGCATAAAATTTTAGAATAAGCTTAGATTTGTTCGAATTGGTTACCTTTGGCACCAATTATGGCCTTCAAACGGCAAATGAAACCGTCACACGCTGCCCGAATGTTGCTCTGCGGTATTTTGGGCCATTCACGTCGAAGCGCTTGCTTGAAGTGATTGACACTTTGTTATACCCTCCACCATACTATGGAGGGTATATTAACTTTGTCATTCCGTTTGTAACTCCTCGAAATACTCATATCAGACCCAACAAAGTATATATATTCTTGATCAGCGTAAAATTCTAAGTCGATTTAGCGATGTCCGTCTGTCTGTCTGACTGTTGTAATCACGCTATCTTTCGAATGAATTGAGATAGATGGCTAAAATTTTGCACACATGTTTATTTTTCCAGTAGGGCCATGTAGGTCCACGTTTTCATATAGCCCCCATATAACGGTACCTCCCTATATTCGGTATTTTGATGATTTTAGCGACATTATTCACGGGAATTGTTTCAAATTTGGCATTTGAAGTTCAAAATGGATACTACACCATAAGACGGAAAATTGTCTGTGCAGGTCCACGTCTTCGTATAGCCCCCATATATATCAGTAACTCCCGATATTCGGTATTTTGATGATTTTTGCGACATTATTCACGAGAATTGTTTCAAATTTGGTATTTGAAGTTCGAAATGGATACTACACCCTAAGACAGAAAATTTTCTGTGCAGGTCCACGTCTTCATATAGCCCCCATATAACGGGACCTCCCTATATTCGGTATTTTGATGATTTTAGCAACATTATTCACCGTAATTGTTTCAAAATTGGTATTTGAAGTTCGTTATGGGAACTACAGTCTGTGACAGGAAATTGTCTGTGCTGGTCCAGGTCTTCGTATAGCCCCCATATATATCAGTACCTCCCTTTATTCGGTATTTTGACGATTTTAGGTACAATACCCACCGAAATTGTTTGAGATGTGGTATTTGAAGTTCGTAATGGATGCTACAGCCTGTTACAAAAAATTGTCTATGCTGGTCCAGGTCTTCGCACAGCTCCGATATAACGGCACCTCCTTATATACGATATTTTGATGATTTTAGCTACATTATTCACTGTTTATTTCAAGTTTCGAATTTGAATATTGTAATGGCTTATGACAAACAATGCCTATGTATGTCCACGTCGTATAGACCCCAATATAACGGCTATATTCGGTATTTTTAAAATTTTAAAAGAATTTTTTAAGGATTTTATTTTTTAAAAATTTCCAAATGCGTTGCAAATGGTGGAGGGTATTAAAAGTTCGGCCCGGCCGAACTTACTGCTTTTTAACTTGTTATTTTTATACCCTTCACCATACATAGTATGGAGGTTATATTAAGTTCGTTATTCCGTTTGTAACTCATCGAAATAATCATTTTAGACCCAACAAAGTATATATATTCTTGATCAGCGTAAAATTCTAAGACGATTTAGGCCTGTCCGTCCGTCGTCCGTATGTCCGTCCGTCCGTCTGTTGTAATGACGCTACAGTCTAAACGAATTTAGATAGAAAGCTAAAATTTTGCACATATCTCTCTTTTGTCTGCAGGCAGATCAAGTTCGAAGATGGGCTATATCGGTGCACGATATCGTATAGCCCCGATATAACGGTACCCTCCGATATTCGGTATTTTGATAACTTTACCCACATTTTTCAACGGAATTGTCTGAAAATCCACACAAGGAGTTCCTTGTGAGTATTCTACCCCCTGAAAAAGAATTGTCTATTTAGGTCCACAATATCGTATATACCCCATATAACTGTACCCCTCCGATATTCGGTATTTTGATGATGTTAGCCACACTTTCCAATGGAATTGTCTTAAAATCCACAGAAGTAGTTCCTTGTGAGTACTTTACCCCCTGAGAGAGAATTGTCTATACAGGTCCATGATATCGTATATCCCCCATATAACGGTACCCCCCGATATCCGGTATTTTGATGATTTTACCCACATTTTTCATCGGAATCGTCTGAAAAAAAAAAAACAAGGAGTTCCTTGTGAGTACTTTACACCCAGACATAGATTTGTCTTTATAGGTCCACAATATCGTATATCCCCCATATATCGGCACCTTCCCATTTTAGATATTTTAAAGATTTTAAAAGAATTTTTAATGGATTTCATTTTTTTGAAAATTTTCTAATTCGTTCCAAATGGTGGAGGGTATTCAAAGTTCGTCCCGGCCGAACTTACTGCTTTTTTACTTGTCTTTTCTTAAAAATGGTTTTAAAAAGAAAATCTAGAAAATATTTCAAAATCTTCTTTGTGGAGAAGATATCCTCCTTTTATAAGGCCCCTCCACCTTGGGAAAGGAGGATATATTAAACTTGTCATTCCACTCTAAATAAATTGTGAGATAAAAAAAAACTGCAACAAAGTCAGACGCCATAATTTTTATACCCTCCACCATACATTTTAAATGTATAAAATTTACCCGAAAAAAATGGTAAAGGTATTTCTGACCTTTATAAGATATCTGGTATCAAATATCATTTTTGTCGAATGTATATTACGAATATGAGTCACTTAAACGACAAATCGGAAGAAACATATATATTGGAGCTATAGCTATATCTGAACCGATTTTCTCCAAATGTGATCTACTTGCTTGCTGTATGTGGTATCTGGTACCAAAGATCATATATGTTTGTGAGGGACTTTGGGATTGATATTAGCCATTTCGTTCACAATTAACCCGAAATCGGTTGAAGAGGTATATTAAATCTGATCCGATTATCACCAATCTCAATAGGGTTCGTCCTTGGGCCAAACAAATATTGTTTGCAAAGTTTCATCTCAATCGGATATTAAATGTGACCTGCATTTTATTCACACGAATACATGGACGGACGGACAGACTGACATGCGTTAATGGACTCAGATAGTGATTCTATGAATATCTTCAAGAGTAACTATAGGTCTATCTCGCTTACTTCTCCATGCTACAAGCAAATGCACAAAGACATAATAACCTTAGCACTATGTGGTGTATTGTATAATTGGTTTTTATTTAAACATACCTTAAATATTATAAAGTAAATATTAAATATTTTTAGTATTCGTGCATTAATGTTTACAAAAAAAAAATTAAATAAAACAAAATTCGAATAACGCACCACTTGCAGCCAAAGTCATATATTATGCCATGAATCGATTATTCCGTTTTATATGTTACACATGAGATTACAATTTCAATTTAATGATAACAAAACAATTCAATTATGGCAACGAAGAAGAAGCAGCGGCGGAATATACCAAAAACAAATGGAACAAAGGAAAAAATGCAAACGTAAAACAGCAGACAACAATAACTACACTAACCATGAAACATTTCATTTATTGGGGCGGGGGAATCCACAAACAAAAATCTAACCGCATTAAACTCCCCCCTCAAAGAATCCGGGAGAAAACAAACAACCGAAAAAGACACCGACACTTCTGAATAAAAAAAAATTATATGTAAATTTATTCAAAAACTGATACCTTCACACAAATATAATAAAGTGTTATTTCCTTCCTTTGGCCGTTTCGATGTTAGTCATGCCAGAAATATAAACGATCAACCAGGGGGGCATTGCGAATTTATCCATAATAGTTGTTGGTGGAGTCGTGTGTGTGTGTTTGTGATAGTATAGATTTAACACTTCCTTCCGGTGGATTTAAATATTTTTGGATTTGGTTCATTCGAAAAAATGTGTAATTGGGGGAGGGGAAAAGGGTGGGTGGGTGAATAAACTACCATCTAAGGAGTCATTGAATAAAAATTACATGTTTACTTTTCTTAAGATTTGTTTGTTCATTTTCAAAGGTAAACAAGATAATCTTCAAGGAATTGGATGTATTTTCGGTATATTTTGAATTTATGAATAAGAATTTAAAAAAAAATATTCACGGACAACCATGAATGAATTTTAAACATTTAAACGATACGTATCGTTTAAATGTAAACCTTTTTCTAAATTCACAAATTAAACTCATGAGACAATATGGATGGGCATTGTTTGTTTGTGTATTTTAAAATCCGTTCCTAGCTAATGAAATATGCCTATCAAAAAAACTGTCTGTGGAAATATGAATGTGATATTATTAATAGTTTAAAATAAAAGGGTGTTGTTTGCGTATGGCTTTCAAATCTATTGCTTTGGCAAGTAATCAAAATATAACCCTTAGAATTTTTGAAAGTTTTAACCGTTTGTCGGAGTGAGGAGTGAACCGAGATACCACATATTCAAAGAATTAAAAAAATATATAAAGATATGCAAAGATTGAAGAATATCGGCTATATACATTATGTACAATATTATCGAAGCTTAGGCTACTTCTGATACTCTCCCCGCTTCTCTATAATCATATTTTCGAAATATTTTAATTCTTATGGGAGAAGTAGCCAGTATATGCTATTTTCACGTGAAATCCTATTCTGAATGAAGTATTGAAATGTGCAAAGTTTAAAAAAAGAGGTCTTGACAGCTATTTTTCTTCTGGAGAATTTGGCATGTTGTTGAGAAAAATTGTATAAGAATATACCCAGATAAATGTGAATAAAAAGTATTTTTGTGATATACTTTTTTATTTATTGTCATTTTTTATACAGGGTGAGATGAAAAAACTGCAACAAACTTTAGACTGCCGTCATTTCTAAGCCACTCGTCCGACCGCTGTTAAAATTATTCCAGTGACAGCCCATTATATTGTTTACAAGCGTGCAAAGGCATTTTGGTGAGAATTTTCCAGAAAAAAAGTTATTCGTGATGGAATTCAAGCGTTATAGTGTGATTTCTTTATATTTGGCTGAAAAACCACAAGTGGCTATCCTTAGACCAATTCAGCATTTAAATGTGAATAAATCTTTTGTGTCTCGTACCGTCGCTTGTTACCGTGAAACTGGTAGCGTAGCCCGACGTCAAGGAAGTGGACGGAAGAAAACAGCAACATCAGGAGAAATGGTTCGAAAAGTAAAGAAGCGACTTGATCAAAAGCCGCGTCGCAGTGGCCGAAAAATGGCTCGTGAGCTGAACATATCGCAATATTCCATTCAGCAAATATTGAAAAATGAGCTCGGGGTAAAGCCATTGAAATTCCAAAAAGTGTAAGATCTTACACCGCAACATAAAGAAAAGAGACTAAAAAGAGCTAAAGAGTTCCTTCGCTTAGCCGAAAGTGGTGAACTGCCGAATTTGTTTTTCTTGCCAAAGAGGTCAGCTGAAAATATACACCTTCGGCTGGCCACCAGAATTCAAGCGCCGGCCATGGTGATGGTGTGGGCCATTATGTGGCATCAGAATAAATGCCGAATATTATCCCGAGTATATTCTGGAGGGTGTATTAAGGCATTGGGCACGCAAACATTTTGATCGCAGACCTTGAAGATTTCAACAGGACTCAGCACTAATGCACTCAACAGGCGCCACCCAAGAATTGTTGCAAAATGAGGTTCCTCGCTTCATTTCCAGTGCACAGTGGCCACCAAAACTTTCGGAAACCAATCCGTTGGACTTTTGTGTCTGGAATATTTTGGAAAGCAAGGTCGACACTAAAAAATACCAAAGACTGGATCACCTCAAATAAGCGCTTGGCCGGAAATGGGCCAAAATACCGCGAGCAACATTCGGGCAGCGTGTAATGGTTTCATTGGCCGTTTGAAGTCCATAATTCGTGACAAAGGTGACTAGTTCGAACAAATCTAAACTCATTCTAAAATTTGATGCTATTTTCGACATTTTTTGCTTTCATTCAATAAAGTTAAAAAAAAAACAAGTTAAAAAGCAGTAAGTTTGGCCGGGTCGAACTTTGAATACCCTCCACCATTTGGAACGAATTTGGAAATTTTCAAAAAATAAAATCTTAAAAAAATTCTGTTAAAATTTTAAAAATACCGAATATAGCCGTATTATTAGGTTCTATACGACGTGGACCTACATAGGCATTGTTTGTCACAAGCCATTACCATATTCAAATTCGAAACTTGAAATAAACGGTGAATAATGTAGTTAAAATCATCAAAATATCTTATATAGGGAGGTACCGTTATATCGGAGCTGTGCGAAGACCTGGACCAGCATAGACAATTTTCTGTCACAGGCTATAGCATCCATTACGAACGTCAAATACGACATCTCAGACAATTTCGGTTGGTATTGTACCTAAACTCGTCAAAATACCGAATATAGGGAGGTACTGATATATGGGGCCTATACGAAGGCCTGGACCTGCATAGACAATTTTCTGTCACAGACTGTAGTTCCCATTACGAACTGTAAATACGTAATTTGAAACAATTCCGGTGAATAATGACGCTAAAATCATCAAAATACCGAATTTTGGGAAGTACCGTTATATGAGGGCTATACGAAGACGTGGACCTGCACAGACAATTTTCTGTCATAGGCTGTAGTATCCATTACGAATCTCAAATACCAAATTTGAAACAAGTCCGGTGAATAATGTCGCTAAAATAATCAAAATACCGATTATCGGGAGGTACCGTTATATGGGGGCTATATGAAAACGTGGACATACATATATGGCCCATTTACGAACTTATTCTGCCTACTTGAAAAATAAACACGTGTGCCTTCTATCTCAATTCGTTCGAAAGGTAGCGTGATTACAACAGACAGACGGACAGACAGACGGACATGGCTAAATCGACTTAGAATTATACGCTGATCAAGAATATATATACTCTGTTGGGTCTGACATGAGTATTTTGATGAGTTACAAACGGAATGACAAAGTTAATATACCATCCATAGTATGGTGAAGGGTATAAAAATGTAAAAATTGTGGCGGTTTTTTGCAGTTTTTTATCTCACCCTGTATAGTGTCTGGGGCAATATTGCAGATAAAAATATGGCGAATATTTTGGAACTTTAACCATCGAGCAAGTCAAGAAACGGGACAAAAACCTTTTTAAATGTGGTTAGAAATTCCATTTGTTCCCTATACGAGTATCCATAATCAGCATAAAATCGATTTAACAATGTCCGGCTGTCTGTTGAAATAACGATACAGTCCACATTGTTTAACGTAGAGCTCTAAAATGTGGCAGAACAATTTGTATTGCGTCTGGGATGGTTGGTATTGACAATTAAATATATCGGTCTACGTTTTTGTATGGCCGCCATACAACTGTACCTCCCGATATTAGGTATTTTGATGATTCTTGCCACAGTTTTTCACGAATTTGTCTAAAAATTGGTGTTTGTGGGTCATAATGGGTTCTAGCTCCGGTTTCGAAACATTGCATATATAGGAAAAACGGTACCTCCCGAAATTCGGTGTTTTGGGGATTTATGCCACATTTTTCCACGAATTTGTCTAAATATTGGTATTTGTAGGTCATAATTGTCCGGTCCGGTTGCGGGGGTGTTTTGATAATACAAGTCATTTTACCTTTATTTAAGAAGATTGGGTAGATGACAATCCTTGAAGTATACAAGTATATATATATATATATATATATATATATATATATATATATATATATATATATATATATATATATATATATATATATATATATATATATATATATAATATATATATATATATATATATATATATATATATATATATATATATATATATATATATATATATATTTTATATATATATATATATATATTTTTTTTTTTTTTTTTTTTGAAAAGTGTAAGTGCATTACCTAAACGGTCTTACTGGTATTTTTAGTCTAAAGTGGAACCCGTTTGAATTCAGATACTTTTGTATAAAAATGTTTTCTTTACCCAATGGTGGTATTAAAAGGTCGCCCGGCCGAATTCAATGTATTTTAATTGTTTTTTTTTTTTTTGTCCAATTTCTCCTCGGACTTTTTTCTCCAACTCGAAAGTAAGAAAGAAATAAGAAATATTCTACACAAAATTTGACTATAAATCCTAGAATAAATCATATATCTAAGTGCTATATATTTTATGGAAATTATATTCCAAATGTGTGTTTTAAAATGAAAATTAAATCTTTGCTTTTATTACTGATATTTTAACGCTTATGCAATCCGTTTCGAAATTTCCCTTTATACTTCATTTACTTGGAAAAGTGTCAATGTAAGAATTATTCTAGATCAAATGTCATTGATCAGTGGGACTCTGAGCAAAAAAAATTTGCGTACTTTATAAATGCCAATCAAAATGACATACATGTTTGTTAATAAAATCCTTGTTTATTTTCGGAAAATTGAGCATTTTTTTCTCAATTTGCTGAAATTTTCAATTTCGTTTCAAATTTCGTATTTGAAGTTCGTAATGGGTACTACAGCCTATGACAACAATTTTTGTATGCATGTCCACGTCTTCGAATAGTTTTCATATAACAGTATTCATTTAAATGCTAGTTTTCGGTTTTTTTTTTTAAATTTTCAAGTTCCTTCCAAATGATGGAGGGTATTAAAAGTTCGGCCCCGCCGACCATAGATTTTTTTACTTGTTTATAATTACACTGGCAATATCCAGTCTGGGTTGTGGAAAATACCAAGTCCATTCGATATTACTTGCTTATAGATCGAAACCCAAATTCCAGATCATTGAACGAATCTCGAAAAACAATAAGCGAACAAAAAACCCCGTTCTGTTTTTCGAAATTGTCACAAACATGATGGTTTTACTAGCTGTTGGATAACGTAAAAAGCTACCAGCACACCATTACATTTTTACTCTTTAATAGCTTTACAATTATTGTTCCATCTGTCAAACATTCCTAAGGGGTGCGTGTCATAGCTTGTCATTTGTTTCTTTTGAGTTCCCGGCTGTAAAACGGGCTATTCACATTTTCGTATTTCCATGTAAAGCAATAGTGTACAACAGTCAAATTAAAGTTCTCCACCGTGCGTAAAGCATAGCAAATTCACTCGTTTGAAAATGTAAAGTAGAGATGGTTGCGGTGGCACCATCAAAAAAGGGATCTCCGAACAACAATGACTCTGGCACTCTTTCATTGTTGTCGCACCACATTCAACGTGTTCTACAATCTATCAAATTTTCGCATAGACTTTATTCCTGTTATTGTTATTGGAGGTTGCCTTCCTCCTATCCCCCAACCCCCTAGAAAAGACCTTTGAATCAATGGTGGCCGAACCTATAGCAGGCCGGAAATAATAAATGAAAGCTATTGGCACCTTTTGCATTTAAGGCGTAAATCGTTATTGTTTGAACGTATTATTAACGCCGGTAACACTCTCCCTGTGACAATTAATGATGATGATGACAATTAAGACAACAATGAATGATATTTGATGGGTAGGATGACAAAAATGGAAGGGGAGGAGTGGGAAGTTGCTATTGTATACATAAACGAGCGAGTGACAAATGTGAGCCTACAATTGTTTGCTTGTCAATTATTTTTGTTCTTAACTTTGTCAGATTATTGTGTTGTTTGTGTTTTGGTTGCTTTTGTATCACGATATGTGTGGAAAAAGGCATTGTGTCTTTTTTTCTTTCTTTGTTATTTATACACCTTCAGTGAAATAAAGTCGTTAACCCAAATGTTCAATTAGACGTTAATCTGTGAATCTGCTTCAGACTGCTATCAATTCTCAGCTACTCGTCCTACAGCTATTAAAATTTTTTCAGTAACAGCTCATTATATTGTTATAAGTGTACAAAAGCATTTTGGTGAGAATTTTCCAGAAAAAAAAGTTATTCGTGATGGAATTCAAGCGTGATGGTGTGATTTCCTTATATTTGGCTGGAAAACCACAAGTGGCTATCGTTAGAGCACTCCAGCATTTAACTGTCAATAAATCTTTTGTGTCTCGTACCATCACTCATTACCATGATACTGGTATCTTAGCCCGACGTCAAGAAAGTGGACGTAAGAAAATGGTTCGAAAAGAGGCGACTTGATCGAAACCCGCGTCACAGTGGCCGAAAAATGAGCTGAACATATCGCAATATTCCATTCGCCAAATATTGAAAAATGAGCTCGGGTAAAGGCATTGAAATTTCAAAAAGTGCAAGAACTTACACCGCAAAAGAAAGAAAATTGACTCAAAAGAGCTAAAGAGTTGCTTCGCTTGGCCTAAAGTGGTGAACTGCCGAATTTGATTTTCTCCGATGAGAAAACATTCGTTGTCCGTGGCATCAGAATGAATGCCGAATATTATCGCGAAAATATTCCGGAGGGTGTATTAAAGCCTTGGGCATGCAAACATTTTGGACATACCAACAGGACTCAGCACCATCGCACTCAGCACGCGCCACCCAAGAATGGTTACAAAAATGAGGTTCCTCGCTTCATTTCCAGCGCACAATAGCCACCAAAATTCACGGATACCAATTCGTTGGACTATTGTGCTTGGAGTTGTTTGGAAAGCAAGGGTGACACTAAAATATACCAAAGTGTCGATTACCTCAAGCAAGCGCTTCGCCGGGAATGGCCGTTTGAAGACCATAATTCGTGCCAAAGGTGACCAATTCGAACAAATCTAAACTTATTCTAAAATTTGATGCTATTTCACAAATTTTTTCTTTCATTCAATAAAATTTAAAAAAAAAATGCAAAAATTATGGTTTTTATCTCACCCTGTAGATACCAACAGTGACATCCATATCAAAGATCCAGATATCAACATAGACTTCAATATCAAATGTCATGCTCTATCCGTCCTACCTACACTCAATGCCAAATTTATTACAATTTAGTACTTTTCGTACATTTATAGTAAACATTTGCTAAACCGCATTTATATCCCAATACTAGATTTCTGCGAGGCTATTTCCCGGCTCTATTCCTGCACCCAATTTAGTATCACTGAGTACTTTTCCTACAAATATAATACACATTTGCAATACCACTTCTATATCTAAATTCCAGATGCCAATAAAGACCTCCATATCAAATGTGAGGATTCCAGTCATATCTCTTTAACCAATAACAAATTTATTACAATTTAGTAATTTTCGTACAAATATAGGAGGCATTTCGGAAACCACCTCGTTTTCTCAATTTCAGGTGCCAACAGAGACTTCAATACTAAATTTGAGAATTTTATCTATATCCCTTCACCCAATGCAAAATTTAGTAACTTAGTACTTTTCGCACAGAAAAAAGAACACGTTTTCAAAATACACCTTCCTATCTCAATGCCAAATTTCAGAATTTTATACCTATCGCTTCATCCAATACTTTTCGTACAATTGAAGTACACATTTGCGAAACCAACTCCATATGTCCAGGCTACACACAGGCAGCGATCCTAATGTTAAATTTCAGATTTCAACCACTTTCTGTTCACCCAATACTAAACTGTACCAAATTGGGTACTATTTAGTACTTTTCGTGTACTTGTAGTACACATTTCCAAGACCACCTCTTTATATCCAATCTAGCATCAACGAGGACCCCAATTAAGAATTTCGAGATTCATGCTTCATCCGTTCACCCTGTTCCGTGTTTAATACCATTTAGTACAGTTCGCACACTTAGTAAACATTTCCAAAACCACCTTCATGTATCGAACTTACTATCCAACATTGATTCTCATACCAAATTTCAAGTCTTTAGCTCTATCCGTTTACATAGTACGAAATGGTACCACTTTTTAAAGTTTAGTACTATTTTAGAAATTTTTGCAACCTTTAAGTTCAAATTTCAGAAAACTTATTGGTACAACTATCCTGCATTCCTTCAGTGAATCTCATTCCAAATTTGAAAATTCTACCTCTTTCATTTGTCCAATAAAAAGTATGCAAGTTTCAGTACATTTTCTTACCTTTGTATCGTTTACCTACGCAGTAAGACAGACCCTTGTGCAAATGTTCAAGATTGTAGCTCCGGTCATCTCGTATGGGCATTGATTCTAGGCCAGTCAGTCAGTTATTTCACTACTCTTTTATATATTTCATAGCATAGCAATGTATGTTATGTTCCAGAACCTGCAAGAATCTACTTCTACAATTTTTTTCGATTGCAAAACGGTTATCGTAGCAAAAATTTGTAGATTCTTGCAGATCTGGAACTAATAGATAGACTAAAGTTAATTCCCGTAACTTTCCTGATGGGGAGAAAACATTTTGTAATTTTAAAGGAATATTTTCCAATCATACCGCATTCCTTGTCAAGAAAGACATAGAAGCCTCCAATAAAAAACCACAGTCCTTCACCTACCCAACACATTTATTTCAACAACTTCCACCAGAGAGTGCATCCCAAACATTACAATTCGTATCTGATAACCAGTATCTGATTGAATCACAGATTAAAGAGTGTTGAGTGGAAATCAAATCAACATTTTAAAAAGGCAATTATTGTTGGGCAAGCCTTTGCAGGACATTTCCTCTTCTTTCAAAGGAATAACTGAATTCCAATCGTCAGTACTAACTAGGCAAAAGCTACAAATGGAAAAGTCCCATCTTATTGCAAATAGGATAGTAATAGGATCCTATAAATAACAAATACAAGTCGATAAACATCGTGTAGATCCAATTTCCAATGTTCTTCTATACCCGACCACACACACCGTGGGAGAAATGGAAATGTTTGTGGTGGTTTTCTATTGATGCTAATGATGATGACATCAATGCGAAATATATAACAAATAAAATAAAAGAAGCTATGGGAAAGCAATTCCATCGAAATGGTTAGTAACCATTTATTAAAATGTAAACTAGTATTTGTACATTCCTTTTTGTTTTTTTTTTGTGCACTTTTTTAATGATTGTTGTTTGAGATATAGGGTAGATAGATGTGATATGCCTTGCTATTTGACAATCTATGCTAACAATAGGGCTTATGTATTGTTATGATAGGGAAGTATTTATAAAACCAAAATACATACTTGGAATAGAAATGATTATTAGAAAATTAATAGTTTTTTTCTCAGAAAAACAAAAATGTTTTAAAACTTGAATTTTACTAATAAGAACAGAGAAAAAGTTTACACCATCAATGACGATTTCCTTAAATTTCGATTTCTCAATATACTATTTAAGATTTTAATACAAATTTTAAGATTTAATTCTTAGTCAGTAAGTCAGTTAAATGAAATTATAGGGTGAGATAAAAAAAACTGCAACAAAGTAAAACGCCATAATTTTTACATTTTTTTTTTAAATTTTATTAAATGAAAGCAAAAACTGTCGGAAATAGCATCAATTATTAGAATAAGTTTAGATTTGTTCGAATTGGTCACCTTTGGCACGAATTATGGCCTTAAAATGGCCAATGAAACCGTCACACGCTGCCCGAATGGCGATGTGCGGTATTTTGACCCACTCCCGGCAAAGCGCTTGCTTGAGGTGATCGACACGTTGGTATTTTTTAGTGCCAACCTTGCTTTCCAAACTACTCAATAGTTCAACGGATTGGTACCCGGAGATTTTGTTTAAGTGCCCAAGGCTTTAATATACCCCCCCCACCCCAGAATATTTTCGCGATAATATTCGACATTTATTCTGATGCCACGGTCGATAAAAACGAGCGGAGAGCGACCATCGACTGTTATGGCGGCCCATACCATCACCATGGCCGACGCTTGAGTTCTGGTGGCCAACCGAAGGTGCACAGCTGACCTCTTTGGCAAGTAATCACGATCATTTTGTTTGTTTACAAACTGCTCGACAAAGAAGTTTTTCGGCCACTGCGACGTGGGTTTCGATCAAGTCGCTTCTTTACTTTTCGAACCATTTTTGGTTGGGTTCAGAAGGGCTAGTTCTATTGTTTTCAAAGATGTCCGCTATATATTAGGGGGTTGAAATGGACCAACAACTAAAAATTTTCCTGATTTTGCAGCCGGACATGAAATCTCGCATAAAGTTAGAGTTTAGGACAGCGGGTACAATGGACCACTAATTTTGTGTGAAAAAATTACCAGCATTACTTACAGGCGATATCCGAAATACACAAAAGGCGAACTTCTGGCTTTTTTATGCTGATTTCGTTGATGAATATAGCCAAATATCGTAGAGTCTAAATTTGGAGATACAGAGGGGCTTCTTGCTTTTGGAGATGATTGCAAAATATTTAGGGGTTCAAATTAACCAAAAACAGTAATTTTTTTCCGATCACACAATTGAAGCCAATCGACACGCCTGTGAAGAGAGTTAGGGACAGGGAAGAATTCTAGCATTTTGGATGCCCATTGGATTATATTTAGCTGTAAACAGCTAACAGTTGGGCAAATATTACTAGTCAAAATCTCAAAAGCGAAATCTTCCAATATGGATTCGGACATAAGGGGGCTTCTAAGATATAGTAGTGTTGTAGGGTATAACATAGTCAGCCCCGCACGATTATAACCTTTGCTTACTTGTTCTATATAAACGTAGCTACCGATATTCGGTATTTTAATGAACTTCGCCACATTTTTTCTTTGAATTGTCTAAAAATTGTTATTGTAGTTCGTAATGGGTTCAAACCTCCAGTGGCGGAACATTGTATGTATAAATCACCATTTTCGTATAGCCTCCATATATCGATGACTCCCTATATTCGGTAATTTTATGCTATTTGCATTGTTTTTCAACCGATTTTTTCCAAATTTGAAAATTTCTCCCAAATAGTGGAGGGTATTCAAAGTTCACCTCGGTCGAACGTACTGTTTTCTTACTTGTTTTAAAATATCTATGCTATCAGAGGGAGTGAATCGATATGACGCTTCTTCCAACTCGATCTTAATTTGATGCTGTTATTATGTTGTACAGGGTTGTCCATATTCGACGGACCCATCTGGCAACGCACGCCATAACTTTTGACAGAGATGTCACATCGCTTAATGACATACCGCGTTTGAAGCGTCAGTCCAAGCAGATTTTTACTATGAACCAATACACGCCACGCGAGCGCTCTGAAATAGTTGAAATCTACATTCAACAGAAGAAGTCAATTGTGAAAAGAAAAATGTCAGAAGTGCGCCTTCTAAGAACACCATTAAGCGTTTATACGAAAAATTTTCGACTGGTAAGGCTCTTTCTAATCCGAAGAGGCCATATAAAAGTCGACCAAGGCGATCGGCCGAGAATATCGCTGCCGTACGAGCCAGTGTTGAGAGGTCCCCAAGAACATCCCAAAAACGCCGTTCTCAGCAATTGGGCATGGCTCGGTCCACTTTACAACGGATTATTCGCATTGATTTGCATTTGTTCCCGTACAAAATTCAATTGACGCAAAGAATGTTGCCTGCGGACAAGCCTCGTCGATTGGAATGGGCCCAAAGGTCCGTCAAATATGGGCAACCCTGTATAAAGTTTCGACAAAATTGAATACACCGTTGGAGAGTTACCTTGAACACCAAGCAGATAGACAAATGTTCTTAAACGGAAATCTGTAAACATAATACTACTGAGGGCTTAATCACTGTGTCACCTATGTGGCACAGTCTCTTAAAAGCCTTTATCGCACAGTGCAGCACAGGGTATTAAGTCTTTGTGTATTTGCTTATAACATAGAGAAGGGAACGAAATAGAGCCATAGTTCCTTTTGAAAATCTTTTTGGAATCACATTCTGAACCGATTTATGTATTTTTGTAAGCAAATGCATCTTACAAAAGATGCAGCTTATTTATTGTTAGATTGTGATCAAATTTTGCAACAGATGCCCAAGGACGAAGACTTTTAAAATATTTAGATACAACCCCCATATATACATTGACCCGATTTCTGGTTATTGTTTATTTATTATTATTTTTGATCCAATTAAGCACATACGATCACATTTAGCTTAGAAGTATGTTAAATTTGGTTTTAGATTTTTGTCTTTCCTTACTGGTTTCGTTTTACCTCGCCAAAAACTAAGCTATTTGTACAATTATAGATCAAATATTCCTCCTCAAGACTGTAACTCTTTCAAACTCATTTAAAAATTGCGTAAAACTTTATGGACATTTAAATTTTAATAGATTTAACATTAAACCACTTGGCGAGTTTCATATCACTAAATTTTGGTATCGGGATTTCATAAGTGTTTTTTTGCCTACAATCACACTCCCCATCAACCGTGTCGCTCTCACACACATACATCAAAAAAAAAAAAAAAAAAACTTATGTAAATTTACATAGCAACATACAGACGAGAGTGAGTAATGAGCCCAAACAGTTGAAGGCACCCCATACCACTTGTCACAATTTACACCTCCACTCCAGCACTTTCCAATTCTAAATGACCTCTTTGACCACATGCCAACCATTTGGCTACTTTTGAACCTTTTGTTTCACGAAAAAGCCAAACGCTTGGTGCCACACGAATCATGCTTAAGCATTTGAACTGCCCAGTGCACCGGGCAAGTATGAGCTCCCTTGAGTTGTTAGCGTGTTGTTGACATTTACTTTCGTAACCATAGTTCCAAATAGCCGAAGCACCAAACATGTCCACACCGTGGCGTAAAAAAAGGGGGAAAGTCGCTCGCACACACACACACACACACATGCTTAAATACATTGGTCACACTTCCATCATCAATATTTTTTTTCTTTTTTTCTTTCGTATAAGAGTTAGAAATTTATTGTAGCGTAAAAAAAGAGAAAGGTTAAAGTCAATTTATTGGGGCTGGCTGTGAACCTAGGTTCTACGATTTTTTTTTTCAATATGGAAAGAAGCCCACAAGAAGCCGAAAAGTTCATTAAACTTCAAGGGTTTGTTTAAAACGCCTACCACCGTCTAGTCCCACCTCACCCTTATGGCTTGGTGACTAGTTTTGCATGCTTTGGAAGGGGATGCATGTGACGAGGGTATGCCGTGTAATTAGGATTCATGATGCTTTTAACCTCATTCTATGCCGTTGATGTTGTTTATTGCAGGATATCCAGCCCCCCAAAAAAAGCTTGCGTTGAAGTCGTTTCTTATTTTAATAACCCCATTACATGTTAAATTTTTGAAAGATTTTAAGTTCATGTTTTTGTTTTATTTTTCAAAATTGCTCATCGTTTGCCAGTAGTGCATGCGAAAGGGTCATAATTTGCCAAAAACTTAAAAATTCTTTTATATTATGGTCATTAGAGTTTCATTAAAAGTCAATTTCATTATAAGCGTCATTTAATGACAGAATAATTTGTTTCATATTGATTTTATGGAGGTTTAAAAAAGGGCAACAATTTTTAATTTAATATAATTTTCAATAACAAATGTAATTTTTTTTGTCGGCAAAATACACGTAATATCTTCTCATCCTGATATATCCTAGATATATGTGCAAAAGGAAATTTTATGTTACTTTCAGGCGACAACTAGACATATGCCAGGTGTCAAATGTACGGATTTTGAGCAGTCTCAATCCGAAAATTTCCAAAAGTGTGTAAGAACAGTGAAGGGTATATTCAATTTACCACACCGTTTGCAACTCCTTGTGGGAGACCCCAAAAATATATATATTCCTGATTAGAATAACAAATATAAGGCGACATTATTTAATCTAGAGCTTTGAAGTTTGAAACAAAGTTTGTAATAAATCCTGACTGATTGGTATTGAAAAGGGTCTACAGGGTGAGATAAAAAAAACTGCAACATAGTCAAACGCCATAATTTGTACACTTTTTCAAATTTTATTGAATGAAACAAAAAGTGTCGGAAATAACATCAAATTTTAGAATAAGTTCAGATTTGTTCGAATTGGTCACTCTTGGCACGAATTATGGCCTTCAAACGGTCAAGGAAACCGTCACACGAATGTTGCTCTGCGGAATTTTGGGCCATTCCCTGCGAAGCGCTCGCTTGCTTGAGGTGATCGACACTTTGGAATTTTTTAGTGCCAACCTTGCTTTCCAAAATACTCCACACACAATAGCCCAATGGAAATGAAGCGAGGAACCTCATTGTGTAACCATTCTTGGGTGGCGCATGCTAAGTGCGATGGTGCTGAAATGTCTGCTGGAATGTCCAAATTTTTGCGTGTCCAAGACTTTAATACACCCTCCAGAATATTTTTGCGATAATGTTCGGCATTTATTCTGATGCCACGGTCGATTAATATGAGCGTAGAGCGACCATCGGCTGTTATGGCGGCCCACACCATCACCATGGCCGGCGCTTGAGTGTTTGTGTCTAACTGATGGTGCACATTTTCAGCTGACCTCTTTGGTAAGTAAATACGATCATTTTGTTTGTTTACAAGCTGCTGGTCAACGAATGTTTTTTCATCGGAAAAAAACAAATTCGGCTGTTTACAACTTTCGGCCAAGCAAATCGACTATTTAGCTCTTTTTTCTGTTGCGGTGTAAGTTCTTGCACTTTTTTGAATTTTAATGGCTTTACCCCGAGCTCATTATGCAATATTTACCGGATGGAATATTGCGATATGTTCAGCTCACGAGCCATTTTTCGGTCACTGCGACTCGGGTTTCGATCAAGTCGCTTCTTTACTTTTCGAACCATTTCTGCTGATGTTGCTGTTTTCTTCCGTCTACTTCTTTGACGTCGGGCTACGCTAACAGTATCACGGTAACGAGCGATGTTACGAGGCCCAAAAGATTTATTCACATTTAAATGCTGGAGTGCTCTAACGATAGCCACTTGTGGTATTCCAAATATAAAGAAATCACACTATCACGCTTGAATTCCATAACCAATAACTTATTTTCTGGAAAATTCTCGCCTTGTAACCAATATAATGAGCTGCCACTGGAATATTTTTAACAGCTGTCGGACGAGTGGCTTAGAAATGACAGCAGTCTGATGCAGTTTGTTTTTTAATCTCACCCTTTACATTTGGCATTTTCATGATTCTAGCGACATTATTTAACGAAATTATTAATTATAATTTCATATTTAATGTTCGTGATGGGTGACAAAAATTTTTGTATGCAGGTCCACGTCTTCATATAGTCCCTCCCGATATTCGGTATTTTGATGATTTCAGCTACATGATGCACCGTAATCGTTTCATATTTCACTACAACATATGGCAAACAATTTCATATGCAGGTCCAAGTATTCGTATAGCCCCCATATGACGGTAGCTCCCGATACTGGGTATTTTTTGTGATTTTTGCGACATTATTCACCGGAATTGTAACAAGCTTCGTTTTTAAAGTTCGTAATGGTACCACAGCCCATGATAAAAAATTGCGTATGCAGGTTCACGTTTTTGTATATCCCATATATAACGGTACCTCCCGATATTCGATATTTCAATGATTTTAGCGACATTATTTAAAGGAATTATTTCAAATTTCATATTTAAAGTTCGTAATGGGTACTACAGCCTGTGACAAAATTTTTTGTATGCAGGTCCACGTCTTCTTATAGCCCCTCCCGATATTTGGTACTTTTATGATTTCAGCAACATTATTCACCGGAGTCGTTCCATATTTCGTATATGCAGTTCATAAATGGTACTACAGCCTATTAAAAAAATCGAAAACAGGTCCACGTCTTCGTATAGTCCCCATATAACGGTTTCCATTTAAATGGTAGTTTTCGGATTTTTTTTTTTTGAAATTTTTTAAGTTCTTTCCACATGGTGGGGGTATTAAAAGTTCGGCCAGGCCTAACTTAGCTGCTTTTTTACTTGATTTAAAATTTTTAAGGAAATAAAATCATCAACGTTTTAATCCGAGATTTCTGAACCCAGCCATGTAATAGTTACCACTTTAAAATATGTCTCCTCAAGTGGTATGAATTTTCAAAACAAAAATCTTTATTTCCTATTGCTTTTGTTAAAGGAATACAGTGCAAAAAAATACGTCTCCGCTTCTATGGGAACAAATTCCCATATCATTTTCATTGTGGTAATCTCTTTGCAATCTCTTGTAAATCCTTTATTACGGTCCCTTTTTGTGTTGAACACAAAAAAAACATTAGTTGTTTTTTTTTTTCTTTTCCTCAAATTAGTAGCAAATTATCCCACCCACAAAGGAAAATAGAAGTTCAAGTTATTTATCCTTATAAACTGTTTTTTGATTTACAATTCCAGAGTTTCATCCCTTTTTTTCTGTTGTTGCAGACATAAAAATTGTTTTTCCTCTCTCCGTCCCTCTCCTTTCTCTGGATTGTGTATATGTTTTTGGTCTTTCGATGGTATATTTAACAAAATGTTCAAACTAAAGTTCACAACAATTTATTCAAATACTATTCGTACTTAGAAGTCCTGTAAAGATTTTTTTGTTATTATTTTTTTGGTATTTTATTCGTAGGAAAATATAAATACCCCTTTTGGGTATGGGTCCAGTAAAATGTTTAGGCGTGTGTGCGTATGTTTTTTTCTTTTGCTATGCATGGGAACATTTCAAGGAAATGGGAAGCAAAGAAATAATAGAACCTTTCTTTGTTGGGATTATTATCATCAATAATGTGCTTTCGTTTGTAAATTGTTTTGTTATCCTTTCATTTTTGTCGTTTCTGGTTGAATAAGATTGCCGTTTGGTTGCTTCATAAATGGCAATGGGAACAACGTCGGTGTGGTGGTGGTAGTGCCGACAACACCACTCAGATTTCAATACCTATAACAATAATTGTATAACTAAACGGAAGAAATATTTGAGTATTTTGGGTTTTAATCAAAACTCAGGGAATTTTTATTTTAAATTTTTTCTTTTTATACCCTACAGCACTATGTGTTGGTGGTATTATAAGTTTGATTGGGCCAGAATTTATGTAACACCTCGAAATATTGGTTTCCCACATAGGATAGTATATATGGATCTTCCTAGCTCGCCGAGCTGAGTCGATCTAGCTGTGTATGTCCGTCCGTCCGTCTGTCCATGTTAATTTGTAATCACGCTACAGGTCGCAATTATCTTCACGAAATTTAGAATGTAGGTGGGGTTAAGGTCAGAATAGAACCCTATTTCTTTTGGAGATGATCGCATAATATTTAATGGTTGAAATGGACCAAAAACTGAAAAAAATCCTGATTTTGCAGTTGCTCTACAGGTCGCAATTATATCGTATCCAATCGACGCGGAATTTCGCTTGTAGGTAGAGTTTAGGGCGGGGAAGAAGCCTACCAATTTGGGTGGTCATCGGATAATATTTAGCGGGTAAAATAGACCATATCTTTTGTGTTGAAAAAATTCAAAATTTTTCATTAAACCGCGAATATTTTAAATCCCGGCGAAATCACAAAGCCATGACAAGGTTACTTCTGATCTTTACATTGATGTTAACATCCGTCAAATCGGATATATAGCAAAATATGTGCGATATATATGTCTATCAAAGAATATATGCTTGAAAGATGTCTTATATGTCGAGAACGGCTGAACTGATTTCGACAGTTCTCATTAATTCAAAATGGCCTCTTGGCAGGAAAGAAAAAACGTCCGAAAAATTGCATAAAAATATCTGTCTGACTATTTCGTTAAGGCTGATTTCGTTGAAGAATATAGTCAAATGTCTGTATCTCATATAGTCAAAAACCAATAATAAATGTTAATCTTTTGCCACTTCTGAGAGATTATAGGTATTTGGGAAATATTGGTTCCAGATCTAGGAAGACCATTTAGGTGCAACATCTACCAATAAATTGGAAATGAGCAAATTAGTTTAAGTTGCTATTATTCGAAAATTAGAGAACGAAACCTGATGGTTTTCTTTTATTATTTGTCACAATATCTTGTGGAATTCTTTCGAGTATCTCGCCTATATAAACTGTATCGTTTATTATAGTGTTGTAGGGTATTCAACGGTCGGCCCCGCTCGACTGTAGCCTTTGCTTACTTGTTTAAATTTGAGGTGGGTTGGATTTTTTATTCAGCAACATAATCAATTTAAAAAAAAAATTATTATTGAGCAGCGTTTTTAAGACAGTTCAACATTTGAAAGGTATATGGCTTTTTATGTACTTTTATGTATATATACATCATAGAAGAGAATTCCCAAGTCTGTCTAACCTAAAATACCGGTAAATACTTCGAAAATATTATTAATTTGATAAGTTTTGAAAATTCAAAAATGCACTTTAAAAAATATATTAATAAATGCTATTTAATTGCGCCTCACTGTACATCCCTGAAAGTCGTAAAATTCTCCAGTTTTTGTATATTTGTATACCCTAACCACATAGTGGTTAGGGTATTACGTCTTTGTGCATTAGTTTGTAACAGAGAGAAGGAAGCGCGATAGATCCCTATTCATAGAATCACTTTCTGAGTCGATGTATACATGTCAGTCCGTCCTGTATTCTTGTAAACAAAATGCAGGTCGCATTTATTGTCCGATTGAGATGAAATTTTGCAAACAATAATTGCTCGACCCAAGGACGAAACCTATTGAAATTAATGATAATCGGATCAGATTTAGATATAGCTCCCATGTATATCTTCAACCGTTTTCGTGTTAATTGTGCACCAAATGGCCAATATCAGTCAAAATGACCTGAATTTTGACACATCCGACCTAATTCAGTCTAGAAGTAAGTA
This sequence comes from Musca domestica, assembly GCF_030504385.1. Classification (NCBI taxonomy): domain Eukaryota; kingdom Metazoa; phylum Arthropoda; class Insecta; order Diptera; family Muscidae; genus Musca; species Musca domestica. Next base: position 4,858,830 of record NW_026712356.1, read on the forward strand.
CATCAAAATCGGTTCATATGTAGCTATAGCTTCCATTTATATGTTTCATCCGATTTTATGTTAAAGTCCCTCACTTTCCTAATATCCATTCGACAACAATGATATTTGGAACCAGAAATCTTAAGAGGTCGGAAATACCTTTGCCAAATTTTATCAAGATCGGCTGAGATTGGCATATTAGTCCCATATACGGGTGAGATAAAAAAAAAAAAACTGCAACAGAGTCAAACGTCATATTTATACCCTACAACACTATGTGTTGGCGGTATTATAAGTTTGATTGGGCCAAAAATTATGTAACACCTCGAAATATTGGTTTCCCACATAGGAAAGTATATATGGGTCTTCCTAGCTCGCCAAGCTGAGTCGATCTAGCTATATATGTCCGTCCGTCCGTCTGTCTATGTTAATTTGTAATCAAGCTACAGGTCGCAAATATGAACCGATCCTCAAATTTAAAATTGAGGTGGGGTTAGGGTCAGAATAGAAACCTATTGTTTTTGGAGATGATCCCACGATATTTATGGGTTGAAATGGACCAAAAACAGAACATTTTCCTGATATTGCTGTTGCTCTATAGGCCACAATTGTGAACCAATCGACGCGAAAATTTACATGGAGTTAGAGTTTGGAACTGGGCAGAAACCGACCACTATGAGCGGCCATCGGGCAATAACTAGCGGGTAAAATAGAACCTAACTTTTTTGTAAGAAAATAGGAAAATTTCCACTAAATAGCGAATATTTTTAATCCCAGCCAAATCACAAATACATTAAAAGATCACTTCTGACCATTACAGTGATGCTAATAGCCAAGAAATCGGATATATAGAAAAATATGAACAATACATATGTAAAAGAATTGATCTTATTTATTCTGGGCCGATTTGCACAATTCTCATCAATTCGGAATGGTCTCTTGCCAGAAAAGGATAAAATCTAAGAAAATCGCGGGGCAATCTACCAATAAAAAGTTATATCTTTTGTTTCATTTTTTTCCATTTTTGTCATATTTTTTTATCGCATGCGATTTTTTCAATTTGATTTACAATTTTGAATTTTCTAAATTTTTCCACACCATCCCTCCCCCACCCCCACCCCTTACGTTTTGAGGGTATTATATGTATGTCACAATTATAGTCAGATCCTCACGAAATTTTGCATGGGGGTAGGGTCGGAAATGAAGCCTATTGTTCTTAGGATGTGCATTTAGAGGCTTAAATGGCTAAACAATTTTAAATTTTTCTTATTTAGTAGTCGTTTTATAGGCCACAATTGAAAACTAATCGACACGGAATTTCGCATCGGCAGAGAGTTGAGGACAGAGAAGAAGTCTAGCAATTTGGATGACCATTGGATTATATTTAGCTGTAAAATGGACCACAACTTTCGTGTGCGATTGTTTTGAATACTTCACAACACTATGGAGTGCGTAAATATTGGCCAAATTCTCCGGGTCAAAAACCTAAGGGTAACCTCTGGGCAGGGCTCTTTCAAAAACGAAATCTTCCAGAATTGATTTGGATATAAAGGGACTTCGAACATATTGTAGTGTTGTAGGGTATCACATGGTCGGCCCCGCACGACTATAGCCTTTGCTTACTTGTTTTTATACCCTCCACCATACATAGTATGGAGGGTATATTAAATTCGTCATTGCGTTTATAACTCATCGAATTAATCGTTTTAGACCCAACAAAGTATATATATTCTTGATCAGCGTAAAATTCTAAGACGATATAGTCCTGTCCGTCCGACCGTCTGTCCATCTGTTGTAATCACGCTACAGTCTAAACGAATTAAGATAGGAAGCTAAAATTTTGCACAGATCTCTCTTTTGTCTGCAGGCAGGTCAAGTTCGAAGATGGGCTATATCGGCCCACGATATCGTATAGCCCCCATATAACGGTACCCTCCGATATTCGGTACTTTGAAGATGTTAGCCACATTTTTCAATGGAATTGTCTGAAAATTCACACAAGTTGTTCCTTGTGAATACTTTACCCCCTGAGAGAGAATTGTCTATATAGGTCCACGATATCGCATATCCCCCATATAACGGTACCCCCGATATTCGGTATTTTGATAAATTTACCCACATTTGTCAACGGAATTGTCTGAAAAACCACACAAGGAGTTCCTTGTGGGTAATTTATACCTCGGCAGAGAAATATCTATATAGGTCCACGATATCGTATAGCCCCCATACAATGGTACCCCCCGGTATTCGGTATTTAGACGATTTTAGCCAAATTTTTCAATGGAAGTGTCTGAAATTCCACAAAAGGAGTCCCTTGTGAGTACTCTACCCTCTGAAAAAGAATTGTCTATATAGGTCCACGATATCGTATATCCCCCATATAACGGTACCCCCGATATTCGGTGTTTTGATGATGTTAGCCACATTTTTCAACGGAATTATCTGAAAATCCGTACAAGGAGTTCCTTATGGGTACTTTATACCTCGGAAGAGAATTATCTATATCGGTCCACGATATCGTATATCCCTCATATAACGGTACCCCCGATATTCGGTATTTTGATGATTTTGGCCACATTTTCAAATCGTATTGTCTGAAAATCTACACACGGAGTTCTTTGTGAGTACTTTACACACAGACATATATTTGTAATAGGTCCACAATAACATATATATATATATATATATATTATATATATATATATATATATATATATATATATATATATATATATATATATATATATATATATATATATATATATATATATATATACCCCCATATATAGGCACCTTCCTATATTAGATATTGTAAAGATTTAAAAAAAATTTAAATTAATTTTATTTTTTTGAAAATTTTCTAATTCGTTCCAAATGGTGGAGGGTATTCAAAGTTCGGCCCGGCCGAACTTACTGCTTTTTTACTTGTATTTTTTTAACTTTGTTGAATGAAAGCAAAATAAATAGCATTAAATTTTAAGAATAAGTTTAGATTTGTTCGAATTGATCACTTTTGCCACGGCCAATAAAACCGTCACACGCAGGCCGAATATTGCTTTTCTTGAAAATTCTCACAATAATGCTTTAGTACGAACGCTTGTAAACAATATAATGAGCTGTCATGGGAATAATTTTATAATTGTCGGACGAGTGGCTTAGAAATGACAGCAGTCTGAAGTTGGTTGCAGTTTTTCATCTTACCCTACGCATAGTGGTGTAGGGCATCATATAGTCGGTTTCGCCCGACTATTGACTTTTCCTTACTGGTTATGTATGCTAGTATTTATGTAAACAACAACAGTAGTTGCAACTTTGAACAATCGTGTACAAAGAACCTACCGAAAAGAGATAACACCGAAAATCAAAGAATACAAAACAGCATCATTGCACCAAGACACTAACACATCGATATTTTTTTTCTCTTTGTTTTCCTTAGAGATGTGTTCAACACAAGTTTATCAGACCTAAAAAATGGAAAGCATTTGCAAAAGTAAATGCAAACCTAACAACCTCTTCTTTTATAACCACAAACCATTGAAACAAAGAAAACAACATCGCCATCGATAATAAAACGATTATATCTTTAGGAATAGAAACTAAAACCAAAATGTTTAGTGAAAAAGGGAAAAATACAATGCATAAATTGCAAATATCCTTTGGGTAATATTTTGATTTCTTGGGTATTTTTCTTAATTTGTTATGATTGTATTTCAATTGGGAATAGGAGGAGAATTATTCAAAGAAGAAAATATTTGCTTTGCGACTACTTTGGGATGGGTTGTACGAGTACATAAATTTCAGTTTGAAGTAAACTGTAAATACAAACAATTTTTGAAAAATAATAAATTAATAGACACAGGGCACAGGTTAGAACCAAACATCACCAAAAAATTAGAATGCTTATTCAGTACTATTTATGTTCCTAGCTAAAACACATACTGATGTAGGGATACTGCACAGTGATCCCACATGTAGGGGAAGGTGTGACAAAACTGTGTCTAGGCAACTAATCGATCTGATTTTTTAGAGTTGCTTCATAATGAGTTATAAATAATGTAATCATAAAATTTTGAAAATTTGTCCACATTAAGGCGTAGTCCCCATATAACGGTTCCCTCCCATTTTTATTTGAAATGGACCGAACTTTGACATGTGATGTTTTAAATGGATACCTGATGTCCTTGCAAATTATGTTAGTATGGGCCCACTATTGGGGATAGATCCCATTGATCCCTATCCCCAATTTACTTCTTTGAAGGGTTTTAATATTTTTTTTACTCGGGAACCTCTATAGATAATTTTATACTGTGAGGATTGTCATCTATCAAATCTACTAAAATACCAAATTTGAAACAATTATACCGAATATTGGTGGGTATCGTTATATGCGCGCTATAGGAAAACGTGAAACTAAATATTCAATGTTCTGCAACCGGACTAAAACCGATTATGAACTATACCTTTTTTTAGACAAATTCGTGGAAAAAAATGGAAAAATTATCAAAGTAGCGAATATCGGGAGGTACCTTTATATGGGGCTATACCTATACATACAATGGTTCGCCACAGAAGCTAGAACCCATTACGAACTACAAATACCAATTTCTGGACGAATCCGTTAAAAAATGTGGCAACAATCATCAAAATACCGAATATAGGGAAGTACAGTTATACGGGGGCTATACCAAAACGTGGTCCTATACATACAATGTTTCGTCATACGAGCAAGAACCCATAACGACCTACAAAGACAAATTTTTAGACAAATCCGCGAAAAAATGTACCGAAATTTGTGGAGGAACCATTATATGGACCGTGGACCGATATACCTCATATTCAATACCAACAATTCTAGACACAATATAAATAGTTTTGCTAAATTTTGACGCTCGACGTCAAATAATGTGGGCAGTATCGTGATTTCAACAGACACACAGAAAGACGGACATCGTTGAATCGACTTTAGAACTTTATGGCGATTATGAATATATATATATACTTTATGGGGTCTACGGCGGATATTTTGGGATAGCGTGATTACAACAGACAGACGGACATCACTAGATCGTCTTAGAATTTTACGGGTCTATATTTTGTAGGGTCCATTATGAATATTTCGGGTAGTTACAAACGGAAAGACAAAGTTAATATACCCTCCATAGAATGGTGGGGGTTGGAGGGTAGCGCTAAATTTGATATGTATTGTACTCTGGATTTTGATTTTTGTCATGGTCTGACCACTGTGTACTGTAGCAAAACGTTTGGATTGTGGTCTTTGTGCATTTATATACCTTCTCAAAATATTTAGAGGAAATCAACCGATAGCAGAAGGAGGAAGCCGATTTAGGGGTTGAAATGGCCCAAAACTTTTGTATGAAAAACAAGTAAACAAAAGCTATAGTCGTGCGGGGCCGACTATGTGATACCCTACAACACTACAATATGTTAAAAGCCCCCTTATGTCTACATCCATTTTGGAAAATTTCGCCTTTGAAATTATGTCACGGATAAATTTAATCTAATGGCCAACCAAAATACTAGATTTCTTCGATGTCCTTAACATTTTTCTCAGGCATGTCGATTGGCTTCAATTGTGTAATCAGGAATTTTTTTCTGTTTTTGGTTTATTTGAACCCCTAACTATTTTGCGATCATCTCCAAAAGCAAGAGGCCCCTCTGTATCTCCAAATTTAGAATCATCTACGTGCTTGTCTACGATATTTGTATGGTATTTTTTTAAAACAAAAGTAGTGGTCCATTCTACCCGCTGTTCTAAACTCTAACTTCATGCGAGATTTCGTGTCCTTTGGATTCTATTTGTGACTTTTATAACGGCTTCAAACTCAGGAACATTTTTAGATGTTGGTCCATTTCAACCCTTAAATATATTGCGGACACCTTTGAAAACAATAGGTCTAACCCTGAGCCTAACCCTACCTTTTTTCGTGAGGATAATTGCAATCTATATATAATAACCACAAGTTGTGTTGTAAAATAAAAAAAATATTATAAAATGTATTCTTCAATATAATAAGTCAAGCTCTAAGCTCTAGAACCATACCAACTTCCGCTTCGATTGGTCTATAATTGCGACCTGTAGAGCAGCTGCAAAATCAGGAAATTTTTCAGTTTTTGGTCCATTTCCACCCCTAGATATTATGCGATCATCTCCAAAAGAAATAGGGTTCTATTCTGTCACTATCCCCACCTCCATTCTTAATTTCGTGAAGATCGGGCCACAATTGCGACCTGTAGAGTGATTACAAATTAATATGGACGGACGGACATACATACCTAGATCGACTCAGCTCGGCGAGCTAGGAAGATCCATATATACTTTCCTATATGGGAAACCAATATTTCGAGGTGTGACATAATTTTTGGCCCAATCAAACTTATAATACCCCCAACACATAGTGTTGTAGGGTGTAAATACCAAAATTACAGTACAATCGGTATTATTTCTATGCCATATATCACTTCCTACAATCGGCATTATTTCTATGCCATATATCACTTCCTCCAAGATCTTTAAATTCTGAAAAGGCCACTTCCAACCTTTGTTTTGTCTCGGATTTCGTTGTCACATCCGTTTCAGAACATTTGAAGCCGATCTAGGGATGTCCGTCTGTTTGTCTGGTGCGCACGTTTACTTTAGAAGGGAGTATCTGGTTTTGATCCAAACTTGGTGTATCGTAATATTATTGCGGAATTCAAATTGAGCTCGACGACGGTCATTATCGGTCCACTTTATCGGGTACCTTCCCTACAAGAGGTCAACATTTTCACAGAAAATTATTTTTCTTATAGAACAAAATAGGATCATCCAATTTTGTGCAAACTTTGCAAATATCAACATTTTTTACAATGTACCGTGCTTAGATCAAATCAAGTACTCCCTCCGAGAGTTATCGTGCGCACCAACCAGACAGGCAGAAGGAAACACTCTTAGATCGATTTAAAATGTTCTGAAATGGATTCGGTTCAGTAAAACATAGGGTCTTAGCCGTTATTTCGATTAGTATTTAAACGTTTGAAATTAAGATATTTATTTTCACCGAGTTATTAGATTTTTAAGTCGTTCACCGTTATTAATATTAGCTTTCGAAATCTAACAAAAATATTCGGCAGGACGGTTGTTACATACACTAATCCCCCTTGCTATTTTTTTTTTTTTTTGCAGAAGAGCAAGGACAATATGTTAAAATACATGCTATACGAAACAACTTTCATAAAGAGCTTTTTTATTCTTGTAGTGAATTCAACAACCATACAAAAGGGGTTGAAACGAAGTTTGGCCGTCACTACACTAAAAGCTTTGTAAACGAGTTCTATCACAACCTTGCCCAAGGGTATTTATAAAAGTGTACAAATAATTAAGTACAAACACCACAATAGCAAATGAGAAAAGCTTTCATTAGCTGTTGCTGTTATACAAAGGTATTGGTTGGGCAAATTTATTACAATACGGCATTTGAAAAAAAAAATGTTCAAGGAAATTCCCATATCACATTGTGTATGTATTAAGATAAGAAAGCTGAACATTTCTAATTATTTTTAATTTTGGGTTTTAGATAAATGCTTTAATACGTTTATAAATTTGGCTTTATCTCTGGGTGGAGAATAAAGAGAGCTCCAATGTTTTTATATATTTACATGCTTAATATGCAATTACGTATTGTTTTTAATATATTCCAAAAACTGCCTCGAAAAATAGAATTGATACAACATTCTTCAATGGCTTTGAATTTATTAAAAAAATTGTGTGTAATAAAGCTGTCCCTTTCCTACGTAAAGTTCTTTGGTTATCGAGCTTTTGGGTGTAATTTGCTAGGATAAGACATTGAAAAGCTTATGCTTTGACAAGAAACGTGTGTATCATATACTTTGTTCCTGAAATCGCAATAATGTAAAAATTTTACTACGATAACCGATTTTTCTTTCCTTTCGTTTATCGAAAAAAATTGCTAAACTAGTAGATTCTTGCAGGTTCTGAAACAGAGCAATGGCCCAAAGAACTCAAAGCTTTCTTTTAAATTAGGTGAAAATATTTTACATATGTATCCTACCAGGACATGCGCAATTCTTGATGATTTACTGCCAAACTACAGCGAAAGCATTAATGTTTAAGTTTGTCATTTCATTTGTAACACCTCGAAATATACATTTTCGCATAGCAGCAAAAAATTCTATGTCAATTTAGCAATGTCCATACGTCTCTCCTTCTGTCGGTATGTTGAAATCATTCTAGCCTTCGAACGAAATGAAGTAGGTTGATAAAACTTTTCTTAAATATATATTATGTCTGCAGGACTTTTGGTATTGAAAATAGGTCACGTAGGTCCACGTTTTGGTATAGCCCCCAAATAACGGTGCCTCCTGATATTCGGTATTTTGATGATTTTAGCGATATTATTCACCGGAATTGTTTATAATTTGGTATCTCAAGTTCGTAATATATACTACAACCCAAGAGAGAACATTGCTTGTGACCCCAAATAACGGTACCTCCCGATATTCGGTACTTTGATGATTTTAGCGACATTATTTACTGGAATTGTTTCAAATTTGGTATTTCAAGTGCGTAATGGATACTACAGCCTAAGACAGCAATTTGTTTGTGCAGGTCCACGTCTTTGCATTGCCCCCAAATAAAGGTTTTAGCGATACTATTCATCGGAATTGTTTCAAATTTGGTATTTCAAGTTCGTAATAAATACTACAACCTAGGACAGAACATTGTTTGTGCTGGTCCACGTCTTCGTATAGCTCCCATATGGAGGAACCTCCCTATATTCGGTATTTTTATGATTTTAGCTACATTATTCAAAGATTTTTTTAAAGTTTCGCATTTGAATATTGTAATAGCTTATGACAAAAGTTGCCTATGCAGGTCCTCGTCGTCGTATAGACCCTAATATTATGGATACATTTGGTAGTTTTAAGATTTTAATAGAATTTTTAACGGGTTTTTATATCATACAACACTGTGTGTTGGGGGTATTATAAGTTTGATTGGGCCAAAATTATGTAACACCACGAAATATTGGTTTCCCACATAGGAAAGTATATATGGATCTTCCTATCTCGCCGAGTTGAGTCGATCTAGATATGTATGTCCGTCCGTCTGTCTGTCCATGTTAATTTGCAATCACTCTACAGATCGCAATTATGGCCCGATCCCCACGAAATTGAAAATGGTGGTGGGTTAAGATCAGAATAGAACCCTATTTCTTTTGGAGATAATCGCATAGTATTTAGGGGTTGAAATGGACCAAAAACTGAAAAATTTCCTAATTTTGTAGTTACTCTACAGGTCACAATTATAGACTAACCGAAGCGGAATTAAGTATGGGGCTAGATCTGGTCAGTAGCCTTCCAATTTTGATGGCCATCTGTTAATATTTAGTGGGTAAAATAGACCATAACATTTGTGTTAAATAAAAGTCATTTTTTTTATTAAACCGCGAATATTTTTAATACCGGCGAAATCACAAATAGACGAACAGGTCAATTCTGACAGTTACCTATATGCCGATAGTAAATATATCGGTTATACATAGTGATGTATATACAATGTGTATATACAAAGGAAGGGGATGTTAGCTAGAATGCTTATATCTCAAGAATATTTGGACCGATTTTGACAAATTTTGTCAATTCAGAATGCCATCTTGGGATACAAGTATAAAATCTAAAAAAATCGCTTAAAAAGATGCCAATAATGTTAATATAGATTTTGTAGTATTTTGTGACATTTTTTATATTTATACCCTACAACACTATGTGTTGGGGGTATTATAAGTTTGATTGGGCCAAATATTGATTTCCCACATAGGAAAGTATATATGGATCTTCCTAGCTCGCCGAGTTGAGTCGATCTAGCTATGTATGTCCGCCCGTCCGTCCGTCCGTCTGTCCGTCTGTCCATCTGTCCATGTTAATTTGTAATCACTCTACAGGTCGCAATTATGGCCCGATCTCCACGAAATTTAGAATGGAGGTGGGGCTAGGGTCAGAATAGAACCCTATTTCTTTTGGAGATGATCGCATAATATTTAGGGGTCGAAATGGACCAAATACTTAAAAAATGTCGGATTTTGCAGTAGCTTTACAGGTCGCAGTTATAGACCAATCGACGCGGAACTTCGCATGTGGCTAGAGTTTAGGGCGGGGAAGAAGCCTACCAATTTGGGTGGTCATCGGATAATATTTAGCGGGTAAAATAGACCATATCTTTTGTGTTGAAAAAATTCAAAATTTTTCATTAAACCGCGAATATTTTAAATCCCGGCGAAATCACAAAGCCATGACAAGGTTACTTCTGATCTTTACATTGATGTTAACATCCATCAAATCGGATATATAGCAAAATATGTGCGATATATATGTCTATCAAAGAAGATATGGTTGAAAGATCTCTTATATGTCGAGAACTGCTGAACTGATTTCGATAGTTCTCATTAATTCAGAATGGCCTCTTGGCAGGAAAGAAAAAACGTCTAAAAAATCGCATAAAAATATCGCTCTAAAGAGGAAAACATTGATTTTGTAAAATTTTCTCATATTTTTTCAATTTTGTCATATTTTTGGCATATTTTCATTTTGAATTAAACATTTGGTAATATTTCTACAGCTAACAAAACTAAGTAGTTAGGATATCAGGATATCATATAAAGATCGCACTCATGGCCCGATCCTTACGAAATTTTGCATGGGAATAAGATGAGGATCAGAGTAGAAGCCTACTCTTTTTGGAGATGATCGCCATATATTTAGGGGTTGAAATGGACCAAAAACTGCAAAATTGTCAGCAGGTCGTAATTATCGCCCGGTCCTCACGCATATTTGAATGGGGGTTACCGGACATTGCAAAAGCCAAGTAGTTTTGGATGGCCATCCAAAAATATTCAATGTGTGAAGGAGTTTGCCAACTTTTGTAGACAAAATACGAAAATATCTATTCCAGTGACTTTTTGGGGAATTCACAAATATAGGAAAGACGCACTTCTGACTATGTCGTTAACGCTGATTTCGTTGAAGAATATAGTCATATGTCTGTATCCCATATAGATGCGTTTCAGTCAAAAACCAATAATAAAAGTTAATCTTTTGCCACTTTTGAGAGATTATAGGTCTTTGGGAAATATTGGTTCTAGATCTAGGAAGACCATTTAAGTGCAACATTTTCCAATAAATTAGAAATGAGCAAATTAGTTAAAGTTGCTATTATTCGAAAATTAGAGAACGAAACCTGATGGTTTTATTTTATTATTTGTCACAATATCTTGTGGAATTCTTCCGAGTATCTCGCCTATATAAACTGTATCGTTTATTATAGTGTTGTAGGGTATTCAACGGTCGGCCCCGCTCGACTGTAGCCTTTGCTTACTTGTTTTATTTATGTTTTTTTTTTTTTATAAAAATTCTATGTCAATTTAGCAATGTCCATACGTCTCTCCATCTGTCCGTATGTGGAAATCATTCAAGCCTTCGAACGAAATGAAGTAGGTTGATAAAACTTTTCTCAAATATATATTATGTCTGCAGGACTTTTGGTATTGAAAATAGGTCCACGTTTTGGTATAGCCCCCAAATAGCCTCCTGATATTCGGTATTATGATGATTTTAGCGATATTATTCACCGGAATTGTTTATAATTTGGTATTTCAAGTTCGTAATATATACTACAACCCAAAACAGAATATTGCTTGTGCCCCCAAATAACGGTACCTCCCGATATTCGGTACTTTGATGATTTTAGCGACATTATTTACCGGAATTGTTTCATATTTGGTATTTGAAGTGCGTAATGAATACTACAGCCTAAGACAGAAATTTGTTTGTGCAGGTCCACGTCTTCGTGTTGCCCCCAAATAAAGGTTTTAGGGATACTATTCACCGGAATTGTTTCAAATTTGGTATTTCAAGTTCGTAATAAATACTACAACCTAAGACAGAACATTGTTTGTAGATGTCCACGTCTTCGTATAGCCCCCATATGGAGGAACCTCCCTATATTCGGTATTTTGATGATTTTAGCTACATTCTTCAGCGATTTTTTCAAGCTTCGCATTTGAATATTGTAATAGCTTATGACAAAAGTTGCCTATGCAGGTCCTCGTCGTCGTATAGACCCTAATATAAGGTTACATTCGGTAGTTTTAAGATTTTAATAGACTTTTTAACGTATTTTTATACCCTACAACACTATGTTTTGGGGGTATTATAATTTTGATTGGGCCAAAAATTATGTAGCACCTCGTAATATTGGTTTCCCACATAGGAAAGTAGATATGGATCTTCCTATCTCGCCGAGTTGAGCCGATCTAGCTATGTATGTCCGTCCGTCCGTCTGTCCATGTTAATTTGTAATCACTCTACAGGTCGCAATTATGGCCCGATCCTCACGAAATTGAAAATGGAGGTGGGGTTAAGATCAGAATATAACCCTAATTTTTTTTGGAGATAATCGCATAATATTTAGGAGTTGAAATGGACCAAAAACAGAAAAAAATTCCTTATCACACAATAGAAACCAATCGACATGCCTGAGAAGAGAGATAAGGGCAGGGAAGAATTCTAGCATTTTAGATGACCATGAAGGTTAATATTTAGCTGTAAAAAGGACCACAACAACTAACAACACGACGTACTGCGTACATATTGGGCAAATGTCCCTGGGCAAATGTCCCGTGACATAATTAAAAAAGCGAAATCTTTCAAAATAGATTTTGACATAAGGGGACTTCTAACATTTTGTAGTGTTGTAGGGTATCACATGGTCGGCCCCGCATGGCTATAGAATTTGCTTACTTGTCTTTTATTTTTTGAAAATTGCCCATCTTTTCAAATGGTGGAGGGTACTTAAAGTTCGGCCCGGCCGAACTTAGAGCTTTTTTACTTGTTTTTTAATAACATTTATACAAAGACATAAAACTATAAAGATTGGACAAAATGCATATGGGCTTTAATTTTTCCATCAGGTAATAGATGGCAGACGATATAACAGAAATGCATTGGAAATTTTAGAAAAATATGTTGTTCCGATATCGTCGAAAATTGGCGGAAATATGAGGAAAAAAATGTCAGGTATGATAGACATGATCTCAAAAATCTATTCCAGAGAATTTCCTTGCACATTGTATCGATAAAAATCAGCTCTGTTAAAATATAACATAATGCTATGTCACGATATCGTGACATAACATATTTTTCCACTACCAACGCCATCTATTGAAGAAAAGTAACAATGTAATGTCCCATCTTATATTATATGTCTTTGGCATTGATATCACAAAATATACGCACTACTAAAAATACCGATAAATTTCATGATATGAAATTATCTATGCCTATTACACTGTGCTACAAAATTATATTGTATTATATTATATTAATTATATTACGGAGAAAAACCAATAGATTATGAAAGTAGAGCTAAAAACAGAAGTTACGCTTTTCGGCGTTTTTAAAGTTTGAATTAAAAATAAAAAATTACCTAATTTTGCAGTCGCTTTGCAGGTAACAATTGCAAACCAATTAACTGGAGAGAGTTAAGGACAGGAGGAAGAAGTCTAACATTTTCAGCTGTCAATCTTTCGTGTAAAACTGTTTTGAATACCTATCAACATCACGGGGGGCATAAATATTGGAAAATGTCCCAGGTTAAAAACTAAGGGTACAATCTGTAAGGGCCCTATGATATTTTTTCAAAATCGAAATCTTCCAAAATATATTTGGACATTAGGGGCTTCCAATATATTGTAGTGTTGTAGGATATCACATGGTGACATGGCCGCACACGACTATAGCCTTTGCGTATTTGTTTTTTTTTAATACAGACATATCAAAGCTTATCGATATTAATTTTAAAAATAAATATGTTGGACTTCAAAGACAGGTCATTATTTCACATGATAAACCTAGTCGGACTATTCCAATTCGAAAACAAATTATGACCTCTATGGAATTTCCTGCCACCGGATTAAAGGATTTCACCTCATTATCAACAAATTTATATTTGAGTACATTTCCACCAAAGAAAAGCTTTATTTTAAAATATAAATATTGAGAGCATTTCGGTAATTTCTTTTTCAAATGAATTAGAACTTTTAAAATAAGAAAAGTACAACACAAAAGCTTAATGGTTGGAGCAATGGTTTTCGATAAACTATTCTTATAAATATTATTTATGGTCCAGTACTTAGTAAAGTTTCTAACCAAGCAAACACCCAGGTGTGTAATATATATCTCGTAAAAGCTTGAGGAAAAAAACCGCCTAAGCTCTGAAGCTTTTATGTTCTGCTTTATTTATGTTTAAAGTTCTAATTCATTTTAAAAAGGAATAATGGAAATGCTCTCATTATTTATCTGACGTTGTAAAGCTTATAGTGTTTGTGAGGAACTTTTAGCTGGGATATTTCACTACAGGTCGTGGCATAGACAAATAAATACAGAGACAAAGGAAAGCTCTCACGACTTACCATTAAAAAATTCGCCTATGTCGTTTCAGAGGTATGAGTGAAAATATTGAAGTCACTCAAATCTAAAATGCTAAAAATATTATCAACGACAACTAGTCAGTTGAAGCTTTGACATAATAAATATAGGTGTACATTTTATAATGGCATCGGCAAATACGCAAAGAAGCGCAATTCGTGAAAATTCTAGAAATGAGTTTTCAAAGACAAGTATTTCGTCTGGATCAACCAACGCCATCTATTAAATAAAATAGTCTATATTATTATGTCTTTGTCTTTCATTAGGCTATGGAAATAATCAGGTTGGTGAAATTGAAAAGCAGAATAGTGTTGGCGTGTTTGTTCGGGATACCATAGTTTTTTGTTGTTGCAAAATGGTCAGGCCTAATCCCTTTATTGTTGTTTTTATAAAAACAACATTTGTTTATTGGTGGAGAACGATGGTAATGTTTCTGTGGTTTTGTTGTAACAGACAAAACCAACTTATATTGTTATGCTACTCCGTTAAAATAAAACGAAAGCATAGCAACTTTGGAGAAAGATGTAAATGTATATAAGTGCGGTTGTAAGATTTACAAGATTTTCCAAAAAAAAAATTATTTAATTTTTTGGTTCCTCTTCTATTGAGCTTACGATCTCGTCACTTGGGTAAAAAAGTTTTAAGTTATTTTTAAAATAACTCCTGGGGAGAATATCCCAAACAAAAAACAAGGGAACTGATGAGGATCGGTGGCTCTAAAACCTAGATATCCCCTGCCTTACCCCTGTTAAATATTAGCATCGTTCTCCACTAATAAACAAACGTTGTTTTTATAAAAACAAGAATAAAAGGATTAAGCCTGACCATTTTGCAACAACGAAATTGAAAAACTTTAAAATTGAAACTAATTTCGGGTGCAACTGGTCGAAGACGTTAAGAAATACTAGTTATTTTCTCTCTCTACTATAAAGGGTGAGATGAAAAAACTGCAACCAACTTCAGACTGCTGTCATTTCTAAGCCATTCGTCCGACAGCTGTAAAAATTATTCTAGTGGCAGCTCATTATATTGTTTACAAGCGTATAAAACCATTTTGGTGAGAATTTTCCAGAAAAAAAAATTATTCGTGATGGAATTTAAGCGTGATAGTGTGATTTCTTTATATTTGGCTGGAAAATCACAAGTGGCTATCGTTAGAGCACTCCAGCATTTAAATGTGAATAAATCTGTGTCTCGTATTATCCCTCGTTATAGTGATGCTGGTAAAAGTAAAGAAGCGACTAAATCGAAACCCGTATCGCAGTGGCCGAAAAATGGCTTGTGAGCAGAATTTATCGCAATATTCCATTCGGCAAATATTGAAAAATGAGAAATTGCAAGAACTTAAAACTTAAGTGGAAGAACCTACACCTCAACAGGGAAGGAAAGAAAATAAACTCTAGCTCTTTTGAGTTTGTTTTAGTTGCTTCTCTTGGCTGAATGTGGTGACCAGCCGATTTTTTTTCTCCGATGAGAAAACATTTGCTGTCCAGCAGTTTGTAAACAGACTAAATTATCATTTTTACTTGCCGAAGCTTAAAATGTGCACCTTCGGTTGGTCACCAGAACTCAAGCGCCGGCCATGGTGATGGTGTGCTGTGGGCCGCCATAACAGCCGGTGGTCGCTCTCCGCTCGTATAACTCGACCGTGGCATCGGAATAAATACCGAATATTATGTCGAAAATATTCTGGAGGGTGTATTAAAGACTTGGGCACACAAACCTTTTGATTGCAGACCTTGGACATTTCAGGACTCAGCACCATCAGCACGCGCCACCCAATAATGGTTACAAAATGAGGTTCCTCGCTTTATGACCGGATACCAATCCGTTCAACTATTGCGTCTTGAGTATTTTGGAAAGCAAGGTTGGCACTAAAAAATACCAAAGTGACGATCAGCTCTTGAGTATTTTGGAAAGCAAGGTTGGGACTAAAAAATACCAAAGTGACGATCACCTCAAGTAAGCGCTTCGCCGTGAGTGGGCCAAAATACCGCAGAGCAACATTCGGGCAGAGTGTGACGATTTCATTTCATATTTTCATATTTTTATTAACCCAAGGTCTGGTGTGAGGATTGAATATATCGGTCCACTTCTTCTGGTACTCCCTCACAAAGGGTCAAAGGTTTGAATAACCAAAACTATTATAAAATCCGAAATAGGCATCCGATTCTCTTCATATTTCAAAACTCCCATTATATCTACTAACACAACATCTGATTTGAAGATAGGATTTATCGGTCCGTTCCCTGTGGTGCCTTACCCACATAGGGTCACAATTTTAAATACTTTTATCTGTCATAACTTGTGAAACAAGTCAGTGATTCTTTACAACTTTCTAAATCTAAATATTTCTCTCAACCAGAAACCTGGGATGAATAAGGAATTTATGATTTCGCATAAAATTGGATGTAAATGTTCGATTTTCTTGTAATTTCGCCCATAACCATATTTGTTTATCTCTTTTAAATAAAGAATAACAAATAAAAAACAGTAAGTTCGACCGGGCCAAACTTTGAATACCCTACACCATTTGGAACGAATTTGGAAATATTCACCATTTTTAATCTAAAAACCAGTAAAGAAAGTCTTAAAGTCGGGCGGGGCCGAATTTATGATACCCTACACCACTTTGGTAATTTAGTAGAGCTGCGCATAACAATTAAAAGTTTTTATGGGAGAATTCAATCATACACCCTATGATTATAATTATAATTTAAAGTTCAAAGGACTAAATATGCCGAATCATTTGTATCTTTTAAATTCGGACTTGTATTGCCCATTTGTTGCAAAATTAATTTGAAATCAGATAAAGATGTATATGGGAGCTATATCCAAATCTGAACCGATCTCGATAAAATTTAGCAAAGATATTTCTGAGCTGTATTTGATATATTTCCCTGAATATCGTTGTTACGGAGTGCATATTACGGTTGTGGGTAACAAATATAACAAATCGGATGAACAATATATATGGAAGCTATAGCTATATCTGAACCGATTTTCTCCACATTTGACATACTAGCTTCTAGACTCAATTCGGTCGTAAGTGCCAAATTCCATCCCATTTAGACAAATATTGGACGTTTGGTGCACAATAAAAGGCAAATCGGACGAAGTTATATATGGGAGCTATATCAAAATCTGAAACGATCTCGATAAAATTTAGCAAAGGTATTTCTGAGCTGTATTTGATATATTTCCCTGAATATCGTTGTTGCAGAGTGCATATTACGGCTGCGGAGGACAAAAATAACAAATCGTATGAACAATATATATGGGAGCTATAGCTATATCTGGGATCTATATCTAAATTTTGACCGATTATCTCCAATTTCAATAGGGTTCGTCCTTGGGCCAAACAAATGATCTGTGCAAAATTTCATCACATGGACAGACGGACGGAAGGACGGACAGACGGACAGAATGTGATTCTATGCAGATCATCTAAAGGAACTATGGGTCTATCTCGTTTCCTTTTGCATGTTACAAACTAATGCACAAAAACATAATACCCCGACCACCTTGTTGTGTAGGGTATAACAAATGCACAAAGACATAATACCCTGACCACCTTGTGGTGTAGGGTATAAATACCGAATATAGCCTTATATTGGGGTCTATGCCAAGATGTGGACCTTCATAGGCAACTTTTGTCATAAGCCATTACAATACTCAAATACGAAACTTGAAAAAATCCTGTAAATAATATAGTTTAAATCATCAATATACCGAATATAGGGAGATACTGTTATAACGGGGCTATACGAAGACCTGGACCTGCACAGACAAACGTGGATTATATAACGTGGATTATATAGACATTTCTCTCATTTCTCATAGTACTCACAAGAAAATCCCTGTGTGTGTTTTCAGACAATTTACGACATCGTGGACCGACATAGCCCATCTTCGAACTTGACGTGCCTGCTGACAAAAGACAAAACTGTGCAACATTTTAGCTTCATATCTTAATTCTTTTTGACTCTACCGTGATTATAACATTCGGACAGATGGATGGACGGACAGGGCTAAATTGTCTTAGAATTTTACGC
This sequence comes from Musca domestica, assembly GCF_030504385.1. Taxonomy (NCBI): domain Eukaryota; kingdom Metazoa; phylum Arthropoda; class Insecta; order Diptera; family Muscidae; genus Musca; species Musca domestica. Next base: position 4,877,366 of record NW_026712356.1, read on the forward strand.
TGATCAAGAATATATATACTTTGTTGGGTCCAAAATTATTATTTCGATGAGTTACAACTTAATTTACCTTCCATACTATATATGGTGGACGGTATAAAATGGAACACTTCTGTCGACTATATCTGGTACCTCACGCACATTTTAACATTTTTTCTACAAATTATCATATATCTCATATATGGTGAAGGAAGAAACCAATATAGTCCAAACATGGCACATCTCAATATTTGTATCGTAGTTATGTAGGTTCGATAAGAAACGGACAATATTGGCCCATTCCATCGGATCTTAAAACTTATTTTAGGCTTACAACGGTACTTCATATGAGCTTATGCAAAATTCTGCTAGCCTCCATAAAAGATTAAGCCTCGATATCAATAATTTTTACATTTTAGTCATATTTTGAATTAGATCTTGCTGAATTTTAGTATTTATGTGATCATTTTGCTTCAACATCAACATGATTATAACAGGGTTTTTTTTTGCGGAACATCTACACACACCGCAAAATATGCTCTATGTCACTGCCAACTTGAGCATGAAGTAAACTACAACATTGACGACCATGTTGTAGTTCACTTTGTATGAATCGTTTGGTATGAACCTGACTGAATTGATGAATGCACTTCACTTTCCACCAAAAACATGAAATTGTGTAATTTTCTTTATAGCAACTCATTGTTTCCTATAGATCAACATTGTACTCGAAGTACTCAACTATAAACATTCGAATGCAACCCCATGTCCATCGTTGATATTTGGCCATTAAAATTTATTAAATTCAATAAAAATATGATTACTTTTTTGCCAAGATTAATATTTGTACGATATCCATTAGTTATGAATGCGCTCGTTCGCTTGATATGCCAAACAAACAAAGAATGTCCTTCGTACACACACACACCCACACAAATGTTCATACATAAAAATTAAAGCGTTTTTGTACTTACCTAAAATAAAAATTCCAAAAATGATAAAAACTGAACTGGACATATTTGACACCGGTGTGAATTGGGGGCTATGTCGTCTCGATTTCATTATAACTTTTTGACTGTAACTGAAACGAAACAAGACAGAGAGAAAAAATATTACTTATACATAAATAAATATTTACATGTGTGTATGTATAATTGGTAACAGCTTTGATGGTGTATGTTAAAACACTCATACGTACGTACTCGTTTGTATATTCAATGTGAATATTTTGCCGAGGCCATAGAGACTGTTCCCAAAAAAAATGTTAAAATATTTAGTTAAATTAATTATAAGCGATAAAAGATAACGAAACTACATGCATGTAATTCAATCATAGACTACAAAAAACATGACACAATACACAACCCATTTGGGGTAAAATGCTAAACGGTATATGTGACGGAATTTTAAAAATTCGATTAAGTGTTCAATTGTTAAGAGAACTGCAAAGAATCTCAATCCGAAAATTTGAATAATTTTAAACCGGGGTAACTTACCTCCTCTAATTAGATTATTTTGCACAGCTAACTATTTCTTATACTCTCCACCATAGTATGGAGGGTTTATTATGTTTGTCATTCTGTGTGTAACACCTGGAAATATAAACGTTAGACCCCACAATGTACATATAATCTTAATCAGCATAAATATCTATTTCGATTTAGCGATGTCCATCCATCTGTCTGTCTGTGAAAAACACTAAAGCTTCCAATCGAAATGGTGTTAAAATGGGCTATATAGGTACGCGTTTTGGTATAGCTCCCATAAAACTGTATAGATTTAAGTTTTTTTTTCACAATTTCAACCCGAATTTGATGTAAATTGGTAGCATGTGTTCTCATTTTGTAAGAAACGCCCTTGCCTTGAACTGTCAATATAGGTCAAGTTTTTGATAACTGCACCTCCAGATCTTCGGTATTTTGATGTTCTATATGTTTCCGAAGAAATGTTTCAAATTTGGAAATTGGATTTCCTAGTGGGTACTACAGCCTATGACAGAAAATTGCATAACGATACCTTCCATACTAGGTATTTTAGTGACTTGTTTGAATAACGATAACACCCTATAATAGGTATTTTTATGATTTTCTCAGAACTCTTCAACGGATCTCACTGTTTTATTACTTGTTTATTTCTAATCTAACAAGTCTCCATTGCAAGTCAAATTCTCACTTAATATTTTGCCTTTTAGGAACAGTTATAAGGGAAGAAATGTATTTTCGACACATTAAAAACTTCCTTCGAATTTGTTAAAAAAAGTCTTATAATTTCACTACAGAATAACCAGTCTAAGTTTTATAAAAAAAACAGTATTTGGTTTTTAGATCCAACTCCAAATGAGTTTCGAGTTCTTATTAGCGTTTTTATATAATAACAAGTAAGCAAAGGCTATAGTCGTGCGGGGCCGACCATGTGATACCCTACAACACTAAAATATGTTAGAAGCCAAATCCCTTTTGGAAGACTCCGCTTTTGGAATTATGTCATAGAGCATTGCTCAGATATTACCCTTAGCTTTTTGTCCAGGGGCATTTGTGCAAGAGGTTCCACTGTATTACCAAATATTCGCTATATTCGGCTATATTCGTCAACGAAATCAGCATAAAAAGGCAAAAGTTCGAATTTTGTGTATTTTGGATTTGGCCTGTAAGTTATTTTCAGCGTTTCGGTAGAATGCAAATGTTAGTATTTTTTCAACAAAAGTAGAGGTCCATTCCACGTCCTAAATTCTAACTTCACGCGAGATTTCGTGTACTGTGTACTTTGGCTTCTATTTGTGACCTTTATAACGGCTGCAAAATCAGGAAAATTTTTAATTGTTGGTCCAATTCAACACCTAAAAAAATTGCTGTCATCTTCAAAAACAATTGGCCTAGCGCTTCTGAGCCTAACCCTACCCTTTTAAAAATTATCGTGAGGATCGGACGATATTTGCAATCTGTATATAATAATCCCAACGTGTGTTGTAAATTGAAAAATATTACAAAATATACATTTCAATATTATAAGTCAAATTAAAAAAAAAAATTGCATGCGATAAAAAATAAATAATAATAAACTACAAAATCTATATTAACATAATTATTGGAATCTTTTTATGCGATTTTTTTTTAGATTTTATTCTTTTATGCCAAGAGGGCATTCTGAGTTGACAAAATTTGTCAAAATCGGTCCAGCCATTTTTGATATATATGAGTATTCTAGCTAACATCCCTTTCCTTTGTATATAAACATTATATATTTCGCTATTTATATCTAATATGTTTACTACGTAAATGTCAGGACTAACCTGTTCGTCTATTTGTAATTTCGCCGGGATTAAAAATATTCGCGGTTAAATGAAAAAATTGACTTTCGTTTAACACAAATGTTATGGACTATTTTACCCACTAAATATTATCCGATGACCATTCAAATTGGAAGGCATCTGCCCAGCACTGAGATCTAGCCCCATGCTAACTTTAGCGTCGTTTGGTCAATAATTGGGTTGGAACTTAGGATAGAGCTGGAATTCTGGAATTTGATATGGAGGCCATTTTTGACATATAGTTATAAGAAAAAAGATGGATTTCGGAAAGCGTACTATGATACAAATTTGGCCCCTGAGGGGATGGAGTATTGAAACTGGATATTCAGGTAACTCTTGATTTCAAGGATTTAGGTATGGTAATGGACAAAGGAAAAGAAATTGAACTTGTGAATTTTGAGTACTATTATGAATTGACGGAACAAATCTAAACTTTTAAGGTGGATTTTTCACTGACGAAGTAGAGGACTCGCGCTAATGATTTTATATAGTCCCTTTTACCTGCACTGTCCGAATTGCCTGGCTAAATGTAAATTAATATATAAAATAGTAGTTAGTTCTATTTCAATTGCAGCTACAGTGCCGGATGCATGAAAAATGCCGGGACAGTTACAAAAACAGCGCCGATTTTTTTGGAGTTTTTAGGATATAAAAAAGGTACACTGTAACACATTTTTTATTTTGAATGCATTAATTTTAAAGCGCTATGGGCTGTTATTAAAGCCAAGTAAGGTTCCAAATACTTGGAAATAATATCCAGATAAATTGTTTCTATCAGCATTATTTTAGTCATATTTCTGTGAATCTCCCTAAAAACAAATATTCAGTAAATATTGATGAGTATGGTGTTCCTCTAACACCCCCAGCCATTCTATGCGCCTTGTATGATTCTTCATTTATTTACTCAGTTGTTGTTTTAATTGAATACTGACCAAACAAACAACCAAAAAAATAAAAATGTGGTGCACACATTTCAATTACATTCACAAATTCACAAATATTGACGTTTCAGAATACAAATGCCATTCATGGCGTTTTTCATACATTGTCAGCATTATGAATGACCCGAAAATTCACCATTCAGAGATTTGCTTTTGTTGTCTTCTGTGGGGGGAAATTAAAAAAATTAACATGCATATGGTTCGACTTTTTTCAAAGCATAGTTACCGCTTGAGTTGTTGTACGGCTGCGTATACTTTACAGAGTTCTTGGATATAACGAATACGCAACAGGTGGTAATTTTTTTGCTATGGAATAAAGACAACATTTGCGTTTAGAGCAGGTATAGTTTGGCTTCAGAAGGAACTAATATATGGGAGGCATATCCAATTCTGAATCGATTTTCACTAGATTTGCGTAGACACTTAAATTATACCAAATAACATTGCTATAGAGTGCATGAGAAGGGTTATATAAAAACAAGTAAAAAAGCTGTAAGTTCGGCCGGACCGTAATTTGAATACCCTCCACCATTTGAAACGAATTTGGCAATTCTCAAAAACAATAAAATCCGTTAAAATTTCTGTCAAAATCTTAAAAATACCGAATGCATCTATTATATTTGGGTCTATACGATGACATGGACCTGCGTAGGTAACATTTGTCATAAGCCATTACAATATTCAAATGCGAAACATAAAAAAAATCGGTTATAATGTCGATAAAATCAAAATACCCGAATATCGGGAGGTACCTTTATATGGGGGATATACGAAGACGGGGACCTGCACAGACATTTTTCTTTCGTAGGCTGCAGTATCCATTACGAACCTCAAATATCAAATTTGAAATAATTCTGATGAAAAATGCCCCTAAAATCATTAAAATACCAAATATCGGGAGGAACCGTTACATGGGGACTTTACGAAGGGGTGGGCCTGCATAGACAATTTTCTGTCTTAGGCTGTAGTATCTATTACGAACTTTAAATGCCAAATTTGAAACAATTCCGGTGAATAAATTCGGTAAAATCATCAAAATACGGAATATCGGGAGGTACCGTTATATGGGACCTATACGAAGACGTGGACCTGCACTGACAATTTTCTGTCATAGCTTGTAGTATCTATTACGAATTTCAAATACCAAATTTGAAACAATTCTGGTGCAAAATGTCCATATAATAATTAAAATACCGAATATCGGGAGGTGCTGTTATATGGGGGCTCTATGAAGACGTGGACCTGCACAGACAATTTTCTGCCTTAGGCTATAGTATCCATTACGAACTTCAAATACCAGCCGAAGGTGCAACTGGATAACGAATGTTTTCTCAAATCAAACGAATGTTTTCTTAAACCAAATTCGACAGTCCGACAATTTCGATCAAGCGAAGCAACTCTTTTGAGTCTTTCAGTTGTGGTGTAAGTTCTTGTATTTTTTAGATTTTCAATGGCCATTGCGACGCGGGTTTGATCAAGTCGCTTCTTTACTTTTTGAACCATTTCTGCTGATGTTGCTTCTTTTTGTTGTTCTTCCGTCCTTCCTTGATGTCGGGCTACGCTACCGGAATCACGGTAACGATAGCCACTTGTGGTTTTCCAGCTAAATATAAAGAAATCACACTATCACGCTTGAAATCCATCACGAATAACTTTGTTTCTTGAAAATTCTCACCAAAATGCTTTTTTAAGCAATATAATGAGCTGTCACTTTAATAATTTTAACAGCTGTCGGACGAGTGGCTTAAAAATTACAGCAGTCTGAAGTTGGTTGCAGCTTTTTCATCTCACCCTGTATAGTATTTGCACCTAAACACATAACACAAGACCAGGTTAGAGAATTCCACAGAAATCGAATTAAACAAATTGATGTAGAAATTTCCACACTTCCTAAAACACCTAGTTCATTAATTATGACAAGTGATTTGGTAAGTGGGGTAGGGGAGAAAAGTCATTCCACATCTAAGATTTGCCGCATACGCCTCACAGGTATTCCTTAATAATTTATGCGACATACCGGCAGTTTCCACAACATTTACTGTCATTTTATTTTGGAAGAAAATATAAAATAAATTAATGTTCGTATCACCGCATCCTTGTTAAAGCGAGAGATTTTGTTTTCCAACAAATTATTTTTATATTCTCTGGCGAATTTCAGCAGATGGGATCACTAAACTTAACTGACAACCCGAGAAAAATATGACAAATTAACAAACTTTTATTGCTCCTCACGTAGCAGGAGCGTAACTATTCATGTTACACAGAAAATATTTATATGGCCATGTATTTGTGTGTGTGTGTGTGTACACTGCAATTTAGTTGGATATCATAAATTTCTAAAACCCAAGTAACATTTGGCACTTGTGACTTAAATAAAATATGAGTTTCTTGCAGCAGCAGTTAAAAAACAGGAGCCAACATTGCGTCCAGTCGACAGTCATTGAGCCTAGCTAAAAGCAAAACCAAAAAAAAAAAGAATACTTTACTAAGCCAAAGTCACATACAAACACACCCCACTACAGATGCTTTATGCCAAATGCTTTTATGAACTAAATACGGAAGTGTGTGCAAAGAGAGAGAGAGAGAGAGAGAGAGAGAGAGAGAGAGAGGACTTACAAATGGTCGGTCCAGTTATACCCTACAACTATTTTAATCACATGCATATATGTATATGAATATTATTGATATAGTAAAGTGATTGACTGACTTAGTCAATCTTAAAATTTTGAGTAAGGTTTACTCTTAGTCCGAAGGTGTCAGATAATGCTGGTTTTTTGGAAATTTGTATTAGAACGGTAAGAAAAGTGTCAAAAGGGCACCAAACCTTTGTATTTGAAGGAACTAGCATTCCTGACCTAGGGATGATGGTTAGTGATGGATTGTATATTTTTGGAAATTCGCAATGAAAGTGTACGAAAAGTACTGAAATGTACTAGATTTGGAATCATTAGGTATCACGTCCACAGTTAGAGCTAAAAATGGTACTAAATTTTATACAATTTCGATTTGGATGAGAAGCGATAGAATACTGAAAGTTGGAAACACGATTACTATGGCATTGTTGGGATGGGGGATGATTGGGATATCGAGGAAGTTTTCGAAATATGTACTTATATACACAAAACATTAAATTTGGTACAAGTTGGATTTGGATGAACCAATACAGCTGGAGTCCTCAAATTTGGAAACACGGTTACTATGGCATCGTATGATTGGGGAATGTAGTAAGTTTTGGAAATTCGTACTTATGTGTACAAAGTGGTACTAAATTTAATACAATTTAAATTTTAGGAGAACGGGTTGAGTTGGAATTCTGAAATTTGAAAATGAGAATACTTTCGGAGAGAAGGATTAGGATACCGCGTAAGTTTTGGAAATTTGCACTTATATGTACTAAATGATACTGAATTCGGTACAATTTGGATTTGAGTGAACCGATAGTACTGGAATTCTGAAATTTGGAAACAAAATTACGACTTCATTTTATGATTGGGGTATGTAGGACGATTTGGAAATTCGTACTTATGGGTATTAAGCTGTACACAATTTGGTACAACCGGTAGAGTTGCAATCCTTAAATTGGAAAATAAGACTTCTATTGCATTGTGTGATGCTATGGACATTTATACTTATGTATACTAAATTGTACTAAATATGGTACAATTTGGACTTGGGTAAACCTATAGCGATGGTACCCTGGACTTTGGAAATAAGATTACTCTCGGAATGTAGTAAATGTATTAAATTTTATACAAATTGGATTTAAGTGAACCAATGGTGCTGGAATCCTGAAGCGCAAACTTTAGAAGTGTAAACTTTTGGCTTAGGATCACCTTTTTGTGATTTGGTTTATACTTGGCGGAGGATTTAGAAATGCAAACTAAAAAGTACGATATGTACAGGGTGAGATGAAAAAACTGTAACCAACTTCAGACTGCTGTCATTTATAAGCCACTCGTCCGGCAGAAGTTAAAATTATATGAGTGACAGCTCATAACGTTGTTTACAAGCGTACAAAAGCATTTTGGTGAGAATTGTCCAGGAAAAAAGTAATTCGTGATGAAATTCAAGCGTGATAGTGAGATTTATTATACCCTACAACACTATGTGTTGGGGGTATTATAAGTTTGATTGGGCCAAAAATTATGTAACACCTCGAAATATTGGTTTCCCACATAGGAAAGTATATATGGATCTTCCTATCTCGCCGAGCTGAGTCGATCTAGCTATGTATGTCCGTCCGTCCGTCTGTCCGTCTGTCCGTCTGTCCATGTTAATTTGTAATCACTCTACAGGTCGCAATTATGGTCCGATCTTCACGAAATTTAGAATGGAGGTGGGGCTAGAGCCAGAATAGAACCCTATTTCTTTTGGAGATTATCGCATAATATTTAGGGGTTGAAATGGACCAAAAACTGAAAAATTTCCTGATTTTGCAGTTGCTCTACAGGACGCACCTTTGGACCAATCGAAGCGGAAGTTAGCATGGGGCTAGAGCTTCAGGCTGGGCAGAAGCCTTCCAATTTTGGTGGTCATCGGGTAATATTTAGTGGGTGAAATAGACCATAACATTTCTGTTAAATAAACTTCAAATTTTCCATTAAACCGCTAATATTTTTAATCCCGGCGAAATCACAAATAAACGAACAGGTAAATCCTGACCGTTACGTAGATGCCGATGGTAAATATATCGGATATATATAGCGATATATATAAAATACATATATACAAAGGAAGGGGATGTTAGCTAGAACGCTTATATCTCAAGAATGGCCGGACCGATTTTGACAAATTTTGTCAATTCAGAATTCCCTATTGGCATAAGAGAATAAAATCTAAAAAAATCGCATAAAAAGGTGTCAATAATGGTGTTTTTGTAGATTTTGTAGTATTTTCTGACAATTTTTTATTTTTTCATAAATTTTATCGCATGCGATTTTTTCATTTTGACTTATAATATTGAAGTGTATATTTTGTAATATTTTTTCACCTTACAACACAGGTTTTGGTCACGAATATTTTCACAAGGGTTGGGTTAAGTTCAGAAGGGCTAAGCCTATTATTTCCAAAGATGTCCGCAATATGCTTAGGGGTTAAAATGGACCAAAAATAAAAAAAAACTCCTGATAGCACAATTGAAGTCAATCGACACGCCTGAGACGAGAGTTATGGACAGGGAATAATTCTAGCATTTTGGTTGACCATTGGATTACATTTAGCTTTAAAATGGACCACAACAAATAAGTGCACGACAGAGTGCGTAAATATTGGGAAAATGTCTCTGTTCAAAATGCTGAGGGTAATATCTGGGCAGTGCTCCGTGACGAAAAGTAAAGAAGCGACTTGATCGAAACCCGCCGTTGGTCTACCTCCGCTCGTGTTAATCGATCGTGGCTGAATATTATCACGAAAATATCCTGGAGGCTGTATTAAAGCCTTGGGCACGAGAACATTTTCGCGCAGACCTTGGACATTCAAATAGGACTCAGCACAATCGCACTCGGTACGCGCCACCCAATAATGGTTACAAAATTAGGTTCCTTGCTTCATTTCCAGCGCACAATAGTCACCAAAATCTCCAGATACCAATCCGTTGGACTATTGTGTCTGGAGTATTTTGGAAAGCAAGGTTGGCACTAAATAATACCAAAGTGTAGATCATCTCACGCAAGCGCTTCGCCGGGAATGGGCCAAAATATCGCAAAGCAAAATTCGAGCAGCGTGTGACGGTTTCATTGGCCATAATTGAAGGCCATAATTCGTGCCAAAGGTGACCAATTCGAATATATCTCAACCTGTATTAAAGAGAATTAACATTGGAGAAATAGTGTTGGAAATCTAACATTTGAAGTGGAAATCTTTGATATTGTGTAGAATATGTTTTGAAGTTCGAACTAAACTTTTACCATAAGTACTTAAATGCACTAAATTTGGTATCTTTCGGAATTATGAGAACAGATAGTGGTAAAAACTTGAAACTTGTGGTATAAAAATTAATTCGTGGAGATAGAGTTGCTGTAAGCAGGTGGTTTTGAAAATGTGTACTTAGTGTACGAACTGTACTAAATGGTACTAAATTTTGTATATATTGTAGAAAAATATACAGAATTATGCATTTCTAAGATCACTGCGAAATATATGACATTTAGTCATATTTTACAAATGAAAAAAGTACGAAGCTACAAAATTTATGCGCCTATTTTTAGAAATTTCTTAGACTGAAAAATTATATACGTATGAGTAATTAAGGCATTGGGAGTTCAAGGAAATGTCGAGCGATTTTTAAACTCGGTTGTAAACTGTATATGACACTTGAACTACCCACCACGACATGGTAGGCGATTAAAAATGTGAAAAAGAAAAATAACAGCAACTGGCCGTCTGGCAACCAGAGCCTGTTAATAAACTAGCGTTGTTATTGTTGTTCTTCTCCATTTTTTCCTGCCCTCTCTTTGCGTTGTTGGTCGGCATTTTTCCTCTTTTGGTTTTGTGGCACGGCATGTGAACCTAAATAATTTAATTAAAAATTCAAACCAATGGCAGAAGTGTTTGCTTTTGAGTTTCTTCTGTGCCAACAAAATTAAACACAGTGTAATTAAACTTTATTTAACTTTCAAAATTTAATATGTCAACATTTGATGTTGTAGTTTTTTCGTTGCTGCTGCTGTAGTTGTTATTTTTGTAGACCATTTTTACCTGTGCCGGGCTGTGCAACAACGTTCGTGGTTCGGAAGCGGCATTTTTTGTGATTTATTTCCATTGTTCATTATACTTTAATGTCAAACTGTTGTAGAGAAATTAATTGATAACTTTTCATACATCAGCGGCAATACTTTCGTTTTTGTTTTTGTAATTAAAATTCAAAAACAGACACCATTTGTTGAGAAACTTTGAAATGAGGTAGGAAAAAAAATGGAGTGCTAAAAAAAATAAAAAATAAAGTACATTAAAGCTAACATATTATTTTTATACCCTACAACACTATGTGTTGGGGGTATTATAAGTTTGATTGGTCCAAAAAAAAAAAAAAATATTAAAAAAAAATAAACACCTCGAAATATTGATTTCCCACATAGGAAAGTATGTATGGATCTTTCTATCTCGCCGAGATGAGTCGATCTAGCTATGTATGTCCCTCCGCCCGTCTGTCCATGTTAATTTGTAATCAAGCTACAGGTCGCAATTATGAACCGATCCCCAAGAAATTAAAAATGGAGTTGGGGTTAAGGTCAGAATAGAACCCTATTTCTTTTGGAGATGATCGCACGATATTTAGGGGTTAAAATGGACCAACAACTGAAAAATTTCTTGGTTTTGCAGTTGCTCTATAGGTCACAATTATGAACCAAACGACACGGTAATTTACATGGAGTTAGATGTTAGACCTGGGTAGATGCCTACGAATTTGGGTGGCCATCGGAAAATATTTAGCGGGTAAAATAGACCCTAACTTTTATGTAAGTAAATAGGAAATTTCCATTAAACCGCGAATATTTTTAACCCCAGCCAAATCACAACTACATTAAAAGGTCACTCCTGACTATTAAACCGATGCTGTTAGCCAAGAAATCGGATATATAACAAAATAGGAAAAATATATATGTAAAAGAAGGAGATCTTATTTATTCTGCTCATAAGTCAGGAACCGCTGAGTCGATTTTCACAATTCTCCTCAATTCTGAATGGTCTCTGACCAAAAAAGGATAAAATCTAAAAAAATCGCGGAAAAACATACCAATATATGAGCGAATATCTTTTCTTCCATTTTTTTTAATTTATGTCATATGTTTTATCGCGATTTTTTCAATTTGACTTACATTTTTGAATTGAAAATTTTTGAAATTTTTACACTCCTCAACACTACGCTTTGAGTATATCATATGTATATTGCAATAATCGCCCGATCCTCATGAAATTTTGCATGGGGTAGTGTTAGGGTCAGAATTAAAGCCTAGTGTTCTTCTATAGGGGCTCAAAGGGACTAAAAAAATTGAAATTTTGTAATTTGTAGTCGCCCCAAATTGAAAACTAATCGACACGGAATTTCGCATCAGAAAAGAGTTAAGGACAGGGATGAAGTCTAGCATTTTGGATGACCATTTCGTGTGAAATTGTTTTGAATACAACACGACGGAGTACGTGAATATTGGCCAAATTCTCTGAGTCTGGGCAGAGCTCCTTGACATTATTTCAAAACCTTCAAAAATGGATTTGGATATAAGGCCCCGCACGACTATAGCCTTTGCTTACTTGTTTTTCATAATTCAGTGTTTAATAAAGTTATAGCCCAGTATTTTCGTCAATATTTATTACTTTAATATTTATTACTTTGGCAATAGAGCAGACAGGAGCATTTATTATACCCTCCTCCATAGTATGGAGGGTATATTAAATTTGTAACACCTCGAAATATAAAATGTACAAAGTATATACATTCGTGATCAGTATAAAATTTATATATATATATATATATATATATATATATATATATATATATATATATATATATATATATATATATATATATATATATAAATTTTATACTGATCACGAATGTATATACTTTGTACATTTTATATTTCGAGGTGTAACAAATTTAATATACCCTCCATACTATGGAGGAGGGTATAATAAATGCTTCTGTATATATATAATTAAAAGTATATATATTCTTGATCAGTATATAATGGTACCTCCCCTTTTTCGTTATTTTGATGATTTAAGCGACATTATTCACCGGAAATGTTTCAAATTTGGTATTTGAAGTTCGTAATGGGTATGGGGGCTATACGATATCGTGGACCTATATAAACAATTTTCTTCCAGAGGGTAAAGTATTCAGAAAGAACTCCTTGTGTGGATTTTCAGACAATTCCATGTGAAAATCAAAATACCGAATATTGGGGGGGTACCGTTGTATTGGGGCTATACGATATCGAGCACCGATATACTCCAGCTTGGAACTTGACCTGCCTGCAGACAAAAGGCTGATCTGTTCAAAATTGTAACTTCCTATTTTTATTCGTTTTGACTCTAGCGTGATTACAACAGACGGACAGAAGGACAGACGGACGGACAGGGCTAAATCGTCTTAGAATTTTACGCTGATCAAAAATGTATATGCTTTGTTATGCCTAAAATGATTATTTCGATGAATTACAAACGGAATGCCGAACTTAGTATACCCTTCAGACTATGTCTGGTGGAGGGTATAAAAATTGGATGTGGGTCCACTGTGCAATGGTTTTACCAATGTCCTCCTCGGTGAACTTCAAAATAAAATATTTTGGGGTAAAGGATAAATAAAAACTTGAAAAATATGTAAAACCTATATCCATATCTGAACTTATATCAATATAATTTGGAAAATTTAGTTTTGTACGAAATTCCGTCATTCATTTCATTGGACTTCATTCAATTTCATTTTAATCAGACATACATATGATGTTTAATGCATTAAATTTGTGAAATCGGCCGAAAAAATATATGGGAGCTATATCCAAATCTGACCCGATTTCAGTATAATTTGGCAACAAATTCCGTCTCTCACTCCATATTTCATTGAAATCGGGCACAACACATGCGGTTTAAACTCATCGTCGTCGTGTTTGGTGCATCAAAATATATATGAGAGCTATATACATATCAGAATCGATATCAATATAATTTGACAAACTTATTTTAGTACTAAATTTCGTGACTCATTCAGAATTTCGATGCTGTAGTACATTTGTAAATTTTTAGGAAAATGTGTTTAGCAGTTTTTGAGTCTTTTAATTACAAACAAGCAATGAAACATATAAATATTTTTCTTTTTTATAGATATGGAGAAGAAGAAGAAGATGGTAGGTTCAATTTTTCGAGGTGTTACAAAGTTTTGTTTTTTTTTATTTTTGACAGTAAAATCGAATTTGGAATGACTCTTCTAAAGTGTCGTATATTTCGACTCATCATCATTCATCCAACAATGAAACCAAATTTTCAGTAATGATTACCCACATTCCATTGCTTCGTCCTTGCCAAATCTTCGATATCTCTGTACTTTTAAATTTCTACATCTACCAAATTAAATGAAATTACAAATCAAACTATTATTTGTTCGGAGCAAAGAACATAACCACTTAACTAAACAGATTCTCCTCACATGTTGTTTAACATGTTGTGGTCTATAAACATATTTCAGAAGCATTGAATTAATATATGCACAATCATACCACAAGTGACATGAAACTTGAAACGAAGTCTGTTGAGTGTGGCGTAGGTCGAACATGAGTAAACATCTTTGCAGAGACGGTGTTAACAGCAGGTCTGAAGGGACAACTGCACTGGTACACCTCTACACACATTTGTTTTCCTTAGATATGTGCATGGGTGAGCGTCTGTCTGTGTGTGTGTGTGTGCCTTGTAATTTCCTATTGGTGTCCAAACAAAACCTGTTATCGTACATAAGTTGCCATAAACACGTATTACATACACGAATGCTCATACTTGTGTCCAGTTGTTAAATTATACCAAGCTCGATGTCTTACCAACTCTCGTAACACATTGAATGAATGGATCTCGAGCTTTTATACCGAAATACGCTTTGAAACTTTGTTTTTATTGGATGAAAGCCAAAAATTCATTTGAACAAATGGTCTGACGGACAATTTTGCCAAAGATCTTGTTAAGAGTGCAAGACCGTTGGCCTTATCAATGTTGGCATTGAATTTGAATGTGTTGGTGTGTGCGCGTAGGAATTGTGCCAGAGTACAATGTACTTGAAATGGAACTCACATTGGAGGGCAATGAAAATAATTTTGGGTAATTTAAAAATACCAAATATTTCATGAGATGGATAACAAAAAAATAAATATTTGAATTTCTAAAACAGAGAAGTTTATAATTCTTAGGTTGAACATTTTTCCCCTATCCTCCATGATACTATGGAGAGTACATTAATTTTGTCATTTCGTTTGTAATTCCTTGAAATATACATTTTGGAACCCACAAGGGTTCAGAAAAAATTCTATATCGTTTTAGCGATATCCGTCTGTCCGTCTATGAAAATCACTCTAGCTTCCGGTTGGAATAAAGTAATTTGATAAAATTTTACTCAGACGTATGTTATGTCTGCAGGACTTTTGGTATTGAAAGTGGGCTAAGAAGTCCACGTTTTGGTATATGCCCTGAAATTGTTTAAAATTTCGTATTTGAAGTCCTTTATGGATACTACAGTCCCTGACAGAAAATTGCAAATGCAAGTCCATTCCCGTATAACTATACCTCTTTATATTCGGTTTTTTATGCTTTTGGCGAAATTATTAACTGTAATTTTTTTATGTATTGTAACTGGATATAGTAGTTGCCTATATCAAAAAATGCATATTCAAAATGCATGTCTTCATATAGACCTCCATATAACGGTACCTTCCTATATTCGGTATTTTGAAAATTTAGCATTAATTTTCAGAGGAGATCGGATATATATAGCGAAATATATACAATGTATATATATGCAAAGGAAGAGTTAGAATGCTTATATCTCAAGAATGGCTGAACTGATTTTGACAAATTTGGCATAAAAGAAAAAAATCGCATAAAAAGATGACAATAATGATGTTAATATAGATTTTGTAGTATTTTGTGACATTTTTTAATTTTTTTTGTCGCATGCGATTTTTTATACCCTCCACCAAAAAAGTATGGAGGGTATATTAAGTTCGTCATTCCGTTTATAACTCATCCAAGTAATCATTTTAGACCCAACAATGTATATATATTCTTGATCAGTGTAGAATTCTAAGACGATATAGCCCTGTCCGTCCGTCTGTCCGTCTTTCCGTCTGTTGTAATCAAGCTACAGTTTAAACGAATTAAGATAGGAAGCTAAAATTTTGCACAGATCTCTCTTTCGTCTGCAAGTTTGAAGATGGGGTATATCGGTCCACGATATCGTATAGCCGATATTCGATATTCGGTATTTTGATGAGGTTAGCCACATTTTTCAATGGAATTGTCTGAAATTCCACAAAAGGAGTCCCTTGTGGGCATTTTACCCCCTGAGAGAGAATTGTCTATACAGGTGCACGATATCGTATATCCCCCATATAACTGTACCCCCCGATATTCGGTATTTTGATGATCTTAGCCACATTTTTCAATGGAACTGTCTGAAAATCCACACAAGGAGTTCCTTGTGGGTACTTTATACCTCGGCAGAGAATTACCTATATAGGTCCACAATATCGTATAGCCTCCATATAACGGTACCCCCCGGTATTCAGTATTTTGATGATTTTAGCCACATTTTTCAACGGAATTGTCTGAAATTCCACAAAAGGAGTCCCTTGTGGGCATTTTACCCCCTCAAAAAGAATTGTCTATATAGGTCCACGATATCGTATATCCCCCATATAACTGTACCCCCCGATATTCGGTATTTTGGTGATGTTAGCCACACTTTTCAATGGAATTGCCTTAAAATCCACAAAAGTAGTTCCTTGTGAGTACTTCACCCCCTGAGAGAGAATTGTCTATACAGGTCCACGATATCGTATGTGTCCCATATAACGGTACCCCCCGATATTCGGTATTTTTATGATTTTACCCACATACCCACCCCTGAAACGGAATTGTCTATATAGTTCCACGATATCGTAGAGCCGGTACCCCCGATATTCGGTATTTTGATGTTTTTAGCCATATTTTTCAACGGAATGGTCACAAGGGGTTCTTTGTACACAAGGGGTTATTTGTACACAAGGGGTTCTTTGTGAGCACTTTACCCCCCGATAGAGAGTTCTCTATATAGGTTAACGATAACGTATAGCCCCCATATAACGGTTCCCCGCGATATTCGGTATTTTGATGATTTTAGCCACATTTTCCAATCGTATTGTCTGAAAATCCACACACGGAGTTCTTTGTGAGCACTTTACCCCTGAAACGGAATTGTCTATATAGGTCCACAATATCGTATATCCCCCATATAACGGTACTCCCCTATTTTCGGTAATTTGATGATTTAGTCACTTTTTTAAATGGAATTATCTGAAAATCCACACAAGGAGTTCCTTGTGAGTACTTTACACGCAGACATAGATTTGTCTTTATTGCTCCACAATATCGTATATCCCCCCATATATCGGCACCTTCCTATATTAGATATTTTAAAGATTTTAAAATAATTTTTAATGGATTTTATTTTTATGAAAATTTTCTAATTCGTTCCAAATGGTGGAGGGTATTCAAAGTTCTGCCCGGCCGAACTTACTGCTTTTTTACTTTTTTATTTTTATTTATTAATTTTTATTTTTTTTCTACGAAAATTTTGTGGGGAAGGTACAAGAAGGTGTGAACTGATATTGCCCATCTACGAACTCGATCTGAGATTGGCCAAAATATTACGATGCATCAAGTTTGGCAGATGGACGGACCGACAGACAACCCTATATCGGCTCCAAATATCCTGAAATGGATTTGGTCCGTGCAAAATGGAAAGGGACCGTTATATTCGACGTTTTGGCCGTATCAAATGATATATACCCTCTTTGGTCATATGGGCGAGGGTATAACTACAGGTCGCATTTATTACACCATAGTGTAGAAAACTTTGTACCTTTACTCTTTAATATTGATATTGAATACACAATATCATATACAGCCTAAAACACCTTTTTAACCATTTTTTTTTAAATCGGTTCAGATTTAGATATGCTATTTTACCTATTTTCCAAAAACATAATGGCTCCCATAATTTTGTGTAAATAATCGATCGTCGATCGTGCTACGTTTGTCCAATTATGTTGAATTTTTAATCATACGATCAAGTTCCGACAAGAAAAGTGTGAGTTAAATGGCTTCCTAATTATATATATCTGACATGTATATGTCTTACTCAACTCAAACTCCCAATGTAAAAGAGAATGTAAGGCAATTAAATATGCATAATTCGCTAGGGTAACATGAATAAAGTTTTCTACCGAAAAGTTGTAACTTATCCCGAATAAACCACTCGCCTCTCTTTCGAAAATGACACACTCGACATTCAACAATGACGATCATGAATTGTACGTTCGTTTAGTTGTTATAAATCTGACCACAGTAAAATGACCTGAAACGTATAAATGTACTTCGTCCCTACATGCTGCTATCTATATGGGAGTGTGTCTGTCAGTCCACTGTCTGACAATGTTGATGATGATTCTGCTGCTGATGATGATGGTCTAAGAGTGGAAACAATTTCGTTTTGCTAATGAAACTTGGTACATGGCGATGCCAGATAATGTGGTCACATGCGGACGTGTTGTGTTTAGAAATTTAAGAGGTAAACAAACTCCAAATACCACAGCCCTAAAAATTTGTCTATGTGAAGGCATATACATACTTATGTATGATAAATGACACTGTAAGCGTAGTTACTGGAATACATTTGATATTTTATTTAGCTTTTTTTTGCTGTTGAAAATTTCTAAAAATTTTTAGTAATGCAGATTAGGCTCTTCCCAATATGTGAAAAGTCTATGCCCCAAAATATATGTAAATAATATATAATTGAAATCCTTGTTATCTCTAATCCTTGTTATCTCCGATTTCGAAACTATTTATGGGATTGATACAAGCAAAGCAAAGTTGTAGTCGGATGCTGCCAATCCTGTGATACCCTGTAGATTTAATCTCTGCAGATCTGAAACCATTTTTTACACGGTGATTGAATACCTCAAGGTATCTGTATACATAACTATACTATTTAAAAAATCATTTCAAGTTATATTTCAATTCAATTCAATATCAAATTTTCGAATCTCACAGAATAGATATTATATATTAACTCGCTGGCCCGGTCCGCGTCGCCGGCCCGTACTTTTAGTCTTTAATGCGTATTTTTTAAAGCATAATAAACCACACATTTGACTTATGTAAGCGGCACAATTTTGATTATAAGTAATGACTCCATGACTAAATAGGAATTAATATTCATGACAAAAATTATAATTACCGTCGGTTTTAAATATTTTGAATAGCCTGATCTTATTTTTCAGCCATAGGCTTCAATTTGAGTGTAAAATACGTATATAATAACGAACAACTATAATAGCCCAATGTGAAAATTCAGCTCAATTTTTGGTATTGTAAAAAGCTTAACATTTCCATTCAAATGAGCTATAATTTGGAATTTGTATTTCCAACGTTTAAAATCCCGTACTGCGTGGTATTTAGTTTTGTCTACCTCATACTTGAAGGCTGAATGTTGTCAGAATAGCCAAAAAATTACTCTTTTGCTCCCATTACCATAAGATGGGCATTAACTATTTCCTATTTAAATTGCGCGGTGGAGCTCCACATTTTTTATCATAGCATAATTCAATGACGATTAAATAAATATTCGGCCCCGTGTTACTTTCTAATTTCATATCTTTTCATGTTTCTGCCACAATTTCCGACTGAATGAGTCCCAGATTGACATTTCGGAGTTTATTTCATGTAGACGTATATCCCAAATCTACGTTCCTAAACAATATTCTCTTGGGGGTTACAAATTCAATAGAATACCAAATTTTCTTTTTTTGACCACACATTGGTTGGGAAAGTGGACTTGGGGGTATACTAATGCGTGGACTATACTTAAATAAATGCCTATGTGGATAATTGTCTTTAAGATGGGTTTCTAATCTAGGGTTTTTTTTATCGCAGATAGCCTCAAGACTAAGATTGGCCCTTTTTCGAAAAATACAAATTTTATGAGAAGAGGTTTTCTTCCAAACAAATATGTCTAATAAGGGCCAAAAAAATAGAAAAAGTGGCCAAGACCCCGAAAATACCTTAAATCATATGATGGTGATACCAAAACGTGATCATTTTTTGCAAGTATGGTTTCTTCGTAAATTATCAACATAAGCTAA
Organism: Musca domestica; assembly: GCF_030504385.1. Lineage (NCBI taxonomy): Eukaryota > Metazoa > Arthropoda > Insecta > Diptera > Muscidae > Musca > Musca domestica. The sequence continues at coordinate 4,897,474 of NW_026712356.1, forward strand.
AATTAGTACGAAAACAAGTAAGCAAAGGCTATAGTCGTGCGGGGCCGACCATGTGATACCCTACAACACTACAATATGTTAGAAGCCTCCTGATGTCCAAATCCATTTTGGAAGATTTCGCTTTTGAAATTATGTCACGGAGCACTGCCCAGATATTACTAGCATTTTGACCAGGGACATTTAACCAATATTTACGAACTTCGTCGTGCTGTTAGTTTAGTGGTCCATTTTACAGCTAAATATAATCCAATGGCCATACATAATGCTAGACTTCTTCCCTGTCCCTAACTTTTTTCTCAGGCGTGTCGATTGGCTTCAATTGTGTGATCAGGAAATTTTCCATGTTTTTGAATATTGTGCGATCATCTCCAAAAGCAAGAGGTCCCTCTGTATTTCTAAATTTAGACTCATCTATATGATTTGCTTGTCTGGGATATTTGGCTATATTCGTTAACGAAATCAGCAAAAGTAGTCAGACAAAAGTAGTGGTTCATTCTTCCCGCTGTCCTAAACTCTAACTTCATGCGAGATTTCGTGTCCATTCGTTTCTATTTGTGACTTTATAACGGCTGCAAAATCAGGAACATTTTAGTTGTTGGTCCATTTCAACCCCTAAATATATTGCGGACTTTGAAAACAATAGGCCTAGTCCTTCTGAGCCTAACCCTACCCTTTTCGTGAGAATCGGACGATAATTGCAATCTTTATATAATATCCCAAACCTGTGTTGTAAGGTGGAAAAATATTACAAAATGAATACCTTAATATTATAAGTCAAAATAAAAATTCGCATGCGATAAAAAATATGAAAAAATAAAAAAATGTCACAAAATACTACAAAATCTATATTAACATCATTTTTGACTTATTTTTATGCGATTTTTTTAGATTTTATACTTTTATGTCAAGAGCGCGTTCTGAATTGGCAAAATATGTCAAAATCGGTCCAGCCATTCTTGAGATATAAGCATTCCATCTAACATTCCTTTCCTTTGTATATACACATTGTATATATTTCGCTATATATATCCGATATATTTACTATCGGTATCTACGTAACGGTCAGAATTGACCTGTTCGTCTATTTATGATTTCGCCGGGACTAAAAATATTCGCGGTTTCATAGAAATTTTGACTTTTATTTAACACAAATGTATAGTGTTTTTCACCCACTAAATATTACCCGATGACCATCAAAATTGGAAGGCTTTTGCCCAGCCCGAAGCTCTAGCCCCATGCCAATTTTCGCGTCGATTAGTCCATAATTGCGACCTGTAGAGCAACTGCAAAATCAAGAAATTTTTCAGTTTTTGGTCAATTTCGACCCCTAAATATTATGCGATCATCTCCAAAAGAAATAGGGTTCTATTCTGACCTTAACCCCACCTCCATTGTAAATTTCGTGAAGATCGGGCCATAATTGCGACCTGTAGAGTGATTACAAATTAACATGGACAGACGGACAGACGGACAGACGGACAGACGGACGGACGGACATACATAGCTAGATCGACTCAGCTCGGCGAGCTAGGAAGATCCATATATACTTTCCTATGTGGGAAACCAATATTTCTTGGTGTTACATAATTTTTGGCCCAATCAAACTTATAATACCCCCAACACATAGTGTTGTGGGGTATAAATATGGTAGATATACTTGAAATCTGGTTTTTCTGTTTTCGGGGGTTATGACCCATATCATGTCCTTCCAAAGCGATTAAAGGTATCTTGAATGTTTAGGAAGAATTTCTGGAAGGAATTCGCTCTACTATTTTGCGTCCTTTATAGTCGGTATTTCACTGATTGTAATCCCAATGTATTTTGCATTTTGAGTTCACATTGGACGAATTATTTTCATTTGAAAGAAGCAAGTCCACTTTTTGAAGTGAACCCCAAAACGCTTTTTCGGTCATTTTTGTTTGTATAAATGTGTTCGCATCTTCCAGCCGAAGGCCCTGGAGTTGAAAGCTAGATGCCAATTTTATACATGATAACGCATCGTATTACGCACTCATTTCATTTTTAATATTATTCATTCAGAATTGAAAACAATAAGAAATGTACACTTCAATATAGAAAAAAGAACGAATTGAAAAAATAAAAATAATCTTCAACTGGTTCGCTGATTTTTTTACGGCAAATTTTTAGAGGTCCTTATGAAGTTTGTCTGCAGAATGTACTATTATTTTGAAATTCGATTCCATTGACAAATTTTCGATTTTTCCCGATTTTAGAATTTTCATATCTTATTCTCTTCTGAAATGATATAGTTCAAAATTTCACATTTTTATGCGATTTTTTGGATTTTATGCTTTTCTGCCAAGAGGCAATTCCGAATTTATCTGAATCGTTAAAATCAGACCAGCGGTATTTATGTTATAAGCGTAGTAACTAACATAACTTTCTTTTACATATAGAGAGACAGATTTAAAAGTAGGCACGTTCCTCAGCCCCTAAATAAATACTTACGGTTGGATGGAAAGCCAACAGTATCTCATGTAATAATTCTCAAACCGATATCTTCATTATTTTGGCAAATATAAGGATTTTAGATAAATCGAAATTGTGGGCGTAAGAGTAGGCGTGGTCAATATTTTTTTCTTTCAAAACCTAACTCGGGGCATGACGAATGTTTGTACAAAAAATTATTCAAATCGGTCCACCCGTTCTCAACTGATTCTATTACCAACAAACAACAATTGATTTATATATATATAGATTTTTCATGTAAAGTTCGAATATAGTCATTATGTTGTTCCATCTATCGGACCATCCCCATAGGTCTGAAAGTAGAATTTTGCAGAGTAGAAGGGTAAATAGGCTCACTTACTCCCCGTGCTCTCGTGAGATTTGTTGATTTTAGTGAGAAATACAACAATTGTTCGAAGAAATAAATGCACTCTGCAATAAAATTCCATTTTTATACCATCCACCTTGGAAAGGAGGGTATATTAACTTTGTCATTACGTTTGTAACATTCCCAAATATTCGTGGTAGACCAAATAAAGTATGTATATTCATAATCAGCATAAAATTCTAAGTCGATTTAACGATGTCCGTCTGTCTATCTGTTGGTTGAAATCACTTTTTCGACGTAGATCTTTAAAATGTAACAGAAAAATTTGTATTGTGTCTAGGATGGTTGGTATTGAAAATGAGATATGTATATCGGTGATATACATATCACCGATACATATTACATATGAGATATGTATATCGTTTTGGTATAGCCTCGTATTCGGTATTCTGATTATTTTCTCCTCATTTTTTCACGGATTTGTCTCAAACTTGGCATTTGTATGGCATAATAAGTTCTAGCTCGTGTGGCGGAACATTGTATGTATAGGTTCACGTTTTGGTATAGCCCCCATATAACGGTACCTCTCGATATTCGGTATTTTGTTGTTTTTTTGTCACATTTTTTCACGGACTTGTCTTAAATTGGTATTTGTTGTTCATGCTGGGTTCTAGCTCCGGTGGCGAATCATTGTATGTATAGGTTCACCTTTTGGTATAGCCCCATATATCGGTATAGCCCCTGCCGTTATTCGATATTCTAAGCTGTATCTGATAGCTGGCGTGAAATATCGATGTTGTAGAGAGTATTTTACGGGTGTTAGGGAGTAGAATACAAAATCGAATGAAACATAAAGGACCAATAGCTATATCTTAACCGATTGTCACCAATTTTGATATATTTTCTTCCGGCCTAAATTCGTTCGTATGTGCCAAAACCCAATAGCTATATCTTAACCGATTGTCACCAATTTTGATATATTTTCTTCCGGCCTAAATTCGTTCGTATGTGCCAAAACCCATTCAATTCGGGCAAATATTAATCATTTGATGCACAAAAAACTTAAAATCGTGTGAAGATATATATTGGAGCTATATCCAAATCTGAACCGATTTCGATAAAATTTGGCACAACTATAGCTAATGCAAATTTCCACCAAATTTAATACTAGGTTTCTATGGTCAGTTTGGTTATGAGTTACATAATATTATACATTTGGTGTACAAAAAAAGACAAATCGGAAGAAGGTATTCAGGGTGAGAAAAAAATGGAAAAAAGTCAAACGCCATAATTTTTACATTTTTTTTTAAATTTTATTCCTCATCAATTTTTTTTTATCAAATTTTAGAATAAGTTTAGATAAGTTTGGCACGAATTATAGCTGTCAAATGGCCAATGAAATCGTCAGACGCTGCACGAATGTTGCCCTGTGGTATTTTGGCCCATTTCCGGCGAAGTGATTGCTTGAGGTGATCGACGCTTTGGTAATCCATAGTCCAACGGATTTTTATCCGGTGGCCATTGTACGCTGGAAATGAAGCGAGGAACCTCATTTTTAAACCGTTCATGGGTGGCGCGTGCTAAGTGCGACGGTGCTGAGTCCTGTTGGAATGTCCAAGGTTTGTGGCCAAAATGTTTGCGTGTCCAAGGCTTTAATACACCCTCCAGAATATTTTTGCAATGATATTCGGCATTTATTCTGATGCCATGCCGGCCCACAACATCACCATGGCCGGCGCTTGAGTTCTGGTGGCCAACCGAAAGTGAAAATTTTCAGCTGACCTCTTTGACATTTTGTTTGTTTACAAACTGCTGGACAACGAATGTTTTCTCATCGGAGAAAACCAAATTCGGCTGTTCACCACCTTCGGCCAAGCGAAGCAACTCTTTAGCTCTTTTGGGTCTATTTTTATTCTCTTGCGGTGTAAGTTCTTGCATTTTTTTGGAATTTAAATGGGAAATAATGGGATGTATGAAATTTGACGAGATTCGGAAGCTTATTTTTAATTTTATGAGATGTGTCGATTTTGAAAAGAATGGACGGATGCTCATTTCGCATTTATAAAATGCATGGTTATATAAAATTTTAACCCGTTGTGGGGGAAGTACCAGAAGTAGTGATCCGTTCTTCGTACCAATCTTGAGTTATTACAAATATTCGGATATGTGAAATTTGAAAATAATTGGATGTTTATTTCGCATTATATGAGAGCTGTAATTATCAAAATGTTTATTCTTTGGGAGGAAGGTACTTGATGGAGTGAGCCAAATTTATCCATTTTCACACATTACCTAGAGCTGACAAAAATATTAGGATATGCAGAGCTTGCAATGAATTACATGATAAATTGTTTTCTGTTAAATTCTCGACGTATGTCAAAAACGCTGAAAAGTCCATATTTTAGGAGTAATGGCCATTTTAAAATGTTCAATAATTTATGCCTTTAAAAGTGATGTCAAATAATAGCTAAAAACGCCGAAAACTCAATATCTAAAGCGTTGTGGACATGTAAAAATTTTCAATAATTCATCCTTCAAAACTGATAATAAATTATAGCTAAGTCCGAAAAGTTTTTATTTAAGGAGTTATTGCCTCTTTAGAATATTCAATAATTCCTGCCTGAAGCAGTGGACCGATATTTCGTCGGAGACGTCCCAGCCAATCGGACAGGCGGACAGGTATCCCTAGATCGACTCCAAATACCCTGAAACGTATTTGATCCAAAGAGACCTTGGGTCAGAACTTTTATTTTGTTGAGCACGTTTTGGCCGTATCAAATGGTATTTACCCTCTGGCTGAGAGTATAAAAATATGACAATGCTTCACATTTTTAAAAGATATTATAATTCAAAATATTTTATTCTATATTATTTACCTTAAAGGAGAGGCCCAATTCTGCCCATTCTGACACACTACGCTTTAACTGTATCAAGTATTCCCTTAGCTTGATATGAATGATTTTTATTTTTTCCGCAAAAGGTTTAATTTTCGGAAAATCAACTCCCCATTTTGTTCATTTATACCATAAGGTAATTATCTGTTCCGCATTTGGATTAATATTTAATGAACGGCTGTACACAAATTTGAAAAAACTCGAATTTAAGGTACAACTTGATAAATACCAATTAAAAATAAAAAAAAACAAACTTCAAGTGCCGCACATTGTATGTACGGATGTGTGTGGGCAAGAATGTATTCCGTTCATATGTAAATTTTTTACGTGTGTCCTTTTTTGGAATTCATCCGTGAAGATACGCCATGGGGTCCTGTGTCCATGTGAAATTGTATCGTATCCTACTTGGCTGTTGTGGTGCTGGCAATCATGCTGCACACTACTCGCAACCAAACACTCTCAGAAGGCCTATTTGTACGTTGTCTCTGTATGTGTGTGTGAGTGTGTGCGTGTATGTGTGCACTGAGGTTCGCAGAGGGAATAATTGAATGCGTACACGTGATGATTACGTTCATTTCAAGGCAACGACCTATAAAAGTGGTTACGCTCGGATACATTTTTACGCCTTTTGGCTTTTCTACACTGTGTTCGTGGTATGACATACAGACAAACAAACATAGAAGGCAGACATACATGGCAAAAATCCGTATAACGTAAATTGACTTTAAATTAGCATCGGAAAAACTTCACTTCGATGAAACTTTTCCCAGCAAAAGGCGGGCAAAGAATATGCAAAGCAAGAGGTAGAAACTGGCTTAACGTGTTAAATGCATTATGAATGTGAGATGTGAAATTATGAGCGGACCATTAAGTGCAAAACTAACACCGGGATTGTATGCACGTAAAAAGCATGATTACTTATGTTTGTGTCAATGTGTTTATTTGTTAATTGCGAGTCTTTAAAATTATGAAGTAATGAGTTGTTGGAAGTAATATTTTATGCAATTACTGAAGCAAGTAAAATGTTTACACATTTATTTTGAATGAGAAATTATATCTGTATAAAAAAAACAAGTAAGCAAAGGCTACAGTCGAGCGGGGCCGACCGTTGAATACCCTACAACACTATAATAAACGATACAGTTTATATAGGCGAGATACTCGAAAGAATTCCACAAGATATTGTGACAAATTATAAAAGAAAACCATCAGGTTTCGTTCTCTAATTATCGAATAATAGCAACTTAAACTAATTTGCTCATTTCCAATTTATTGGTAGATGTTGCACGTAAATGGTCTTCCTAGATCTGGAACCAATATTTCCCAAAGACCTATAATCTCTCAGAAGTGGCAAAAGATTAACATTTATTATTGGTTTTTGACTGAAACGCATCTATATGAGATACAGACATTTGACTATATTCTTCAATGAAATCAGCGTTAACGAAATAGTCAGAAGTGCGTCTTTCCTGTATTTGTGAATTCTCCAAAAAAAGTCACTGGAATCGACATTTTCGTATTTCGTCTACAAAAGTTGGCAAACTATTTCACACATTGAATATTTTTGGATGGCCATCCAAAACTGCTTGGCTTTTGCAATGTCCGGTAACCCCCTTTCAAATGTGCGTGATGATCGGGCGATAATTACGACCTCCTGACAATTTTGCAGTTTTTTAGTCCATTTCAACCCCTAAATATATGGCGATCATCTCCATAAAGAGTAGGCTTCTATTCTGACCCTCATCTTATCCCCATGCAAAATTTCGTAAGGATCGGGCCATAAATGCGATCTGTATATGATATCCTGATATCCTAACTACTTAGTTTTGTTAGCTGTAGAAATATTACCAAATGTTTAATTCAAAATGAAAATATGCCAAAAATATGACAAAATTGAAAAAATATGAGAAAATTATACAAAATCAATATTTTCATCTTTAGAGAGATATTTTTATGCGATTTTTTTAGACGTTTTTTCTTTCCTGCCAAGAGGCCATTCTGAATTAATGAGAACTGTCGTAATCAGTTCAGCCGTTCTCGACATATAAGAGATTTTTCAAGCATATCTTCTTTGATAAACATATATATCGCACATATTGTGCTATATATCCGATTTGTTGGATGTTAACATCAATGTAAAGGTCAGAAGTAACCTTGTCATGGCTTTGGATTTCGCCGGGATTTAAAATATTCGCGGTTTAATGAAAAATTTTGAATTTTTTCAACACAAAATATATGGTCTATTTTACCCGCTAAATATTATCCGATGACCACCCAAATTGGTAGGCTTCTTCCCCGTCCTAAACTCTAGCTACATGCGAAATTCCGCGTCGATTGGTCTTTAATTGCGACCTGTATAGCTACTGCAAAATCCGACATTTTTTCAGTATTTGGTCCATTTCAACCCCTAAACATTTGGCGATCATCTCAAAAAGAAATAGGGTTCTATTCTGGCCCAAGCCCGACCTCCATTCCAAATTTCGTGAAGATCGGGCCATAATTGCGACCTGTAGAGTGATTACAAATTAACATGGACAGACGGACAGACGGACAGACGGACAGACGGACAGACGGACGGACGGACATACATAGCTAGATCGACTCAGCTCGGCGAGCTAGGATGATCCATATATACTTTCCTATGTGGGAAACCAATATTTCGTGGTGTTACATAATTTTTGGCCCAATCAAACTTATAATACCCCCAACACATAGTGTTGTAGGGTATAATAAAAAATAATATGTCTTTATACCCTACAACACTATGTGTTGGGGGTATTATAAGTTTGATTGGGCCAGAATTTATGTAACACCTCGAAATATTGGTTTCCCATATAGGAAAGTATATATGGATCTTCCTAGCTCGCCGAGCTGAGTCGATCTAGCTATGTATGTCCGTCCGTCCGTCTGTCCATGTTAATTTGTAATCACTCTACAGGTCGCAATTATGGCCCGATCTTCACGAAATTAAGAATGTAGGTGGGGTTAAGGTCAGAATAGAACCCTATTTCTTTTGGAGATGATCGCCAAATGTTTAGGGGTTAAAATGGACCAAATACTGAAAAAATTCCTGATTTTGCAGTTGCTCTACAGGTCGCAATTATAGACCAATCGACGCGGAATTGCGCATGTGGCTAGAGTTTAGGGCAAGGAAGAAGCCTACCAATTTGGGTGGTCATCGGATAATATTTATCGGGTAAATTAGACCATATCTTTTGTGTTGAAAAAGTTCAACATTTTTCATTAAACCGTGAATATTTTAAATCCCGGCGAAATCAAAAGCCATGACAAGGTTACTTCTGATCTTTACATTGATGTTAACATCCATCAAATCGGATATATAGCAAAATATGTGCGATATATATGTCTATCAAAGAAGATATGCTTGAAAGATCTCTTATATGTCGAGAACGGCTGAACTGATTTCGACAGTTCTCATTAATTCAGAATGGCCTCTTGGCAGAAAAGAAACATAAAAATATCTCTCTAAAGATAAAAATATTGATTTTGTAAAATTTTCTCATATTTTTTCAAATTTGTCATATTTTTGGCATATTTTCATTTTGAATTAAACATTTGGTAACATTTCTACAGCTAACAAAACTAAGTAGTTAGGATATCAGGATATCATATACAGATCGCATTTATGGCCCGATCCTTATGAAATTTTGCATGGGGATAAGATGAGGGTCAGAATAGAAGTCTACTCTTTTTGGAGATAATAGCTATATATTTAGGGGTTGAAATGGACAAAAAAAACTGCAAAATTGTCAGCAGGTCGTAATTATTGCCCGATCCTCACGCACATTTGAATGGGGGTTACGGGCATTGCAAAAAGCCAAGCAGTTTTGGATGGCCATCCAAAAATATTCAATGTGTGAAATAGTTTGCCAACTTTTGTAGACAAAATACGAAAATGTCCATTCCAGTGACTTATTGGAGAATTCACAAATGCAGGAAAGACACAATTCTGAATATTTCGTTAACCATGATTTCGTTGAAGAATATAGTCAAATGTCTGTATCTCATATAGATGCGTTTCGGTCAAAAACCAATAATAAATGTTAATCTTTTGCCACCTCTGAGAGATTATAGGTCTTTGGGAAATATTGGTTCCAGATCTAGGAAGACCATTTACGTGCAACATCTATCTATAAATTGGAAATGAGCATATTAGTTCAAGTTTCTATTATTCGAAAATTAGAACGAAACCTGATGGTTTTCTTTTATTATTTGTCACAATATCTTGTGGAATTCTTTCGAGCATCTGGCCTATATAAACTGTATCATTTATTATAGTGTTGTAGGGTATTCAACGGTCGGCCCCGCTCGACTGTAGCCTTTGCTTACTTGTTTTTGTATGCATTTATAATTTTTACATGGTGTGGATATTGTCTACCGAAATAATATATTAGAGAGAAGACCAGGAAAGGGCAAAAGTCGGACAGTTGGTGCATCATTTACATCTAAATCTGCACAGATTTCTAAAAAAACTGGAAGAAGAATTCTTAGACCGTATGTGCGCCGAATATCATTCTACCGATTATTACCAAATTTTATAAACTTACTTTCAGGGTGTGGTTCTTGGTTAAATTGTCATGTCTTTTAACTAGAATAAGCATCTTGCTTTCCAACTCTAGGACCTACATCGTGCTTCAGCTGGAAGATACGAACACATTCAAACAAACAAAAAATGGCTGAAACAGCTGCATACCAAGACGTAGACTTACTTCTTTCATATAGTAATAATCTGACCGTTGAGAACTCAAAATGCAAGTTCATTGGGACTGTTATTAGTGAAATGCAGAATATAAAGAGACACTGCTCAAAATGGCAGAGCGAATTGAAAATTAACTGAGAAAAGGATTCATATCCTTGAAAGTTCTTCCGAAACCGTCAAGATACTTAAATGACATTGTGCAGTAGTAAATCTGGGAGTTGGGAAATCTAGTGGATTGGTCTTTTGGTCTTTGGGTTCCCAGGCCAAATTTTTTAGGGTCCAATATAGCCTTAACCATACACAATAGTTTACGTTATAGTTTAGCCAGATCTGTAAATTATTGTGCTTTGAAAAATGTATTACAAAACTCAAACTGCGGTCAGGCAACTTGGACCGAATCAGCTAGTTTTAATAATAATAAACAAACAAAAATTCTCAAATTCTGTTAAGTTAGTTAAACAATTGCACTATGTACCCACATCAAATTTTTCTGCGCCCAACTATTTCAACGTCTCCATATTTAAACCCTATAAACCTACAGTGGCCTCAGTATTAAATCTATCCCTTCACTCATTACCCATTCTCTATCCCTTCACCCAATAGCAAATTTAGAAGTATTTAGTTCTTCCATACAGTTAACGCACATCTTTTCAAAACCACCTAAATATCTTAACACCAGATACCAAGAGCGACCTTAATATCAAATTTCTGGATTTCAATTCAATACCAAAAACATTTAATACATTTTTATAATTTTAGTCTTCATCAGCAAAACCGTTCAATATCTCAATTCTAGCCACCAACAGTTATCACAGTATAAAATTTTACGGTTTCAGCTCAATCCCTTTACTTAAGAGCAACTATAATTCAATTTTTTTTTTGAACAATTGCAATACACATATCCAACACGAGCTCCTTCTCTAAACCACCAATAGTGACATCCACATCAAATTTCAGGATTTCAGCTCTATTAATTCACTCAATACTAAATTTAGTACCATTTCATAATTTACAAGAGCATTTCGATGAGAATTTTCCAGAAAAAAGTAATTCGTGATGGAATTCAAGCGTGGTAGTGTGACTTCTTTTTATTTGGCTGGAAAACGACAAGTGGCTATCGTTAGATCACTCCAGCATTTAAATATGAATAAATCTTTTGTGTCTCGTACCATCGCTCGTTACCGTGATACTGGCAGCGTAGCCCGACGCCAAGGAAGTGGACGGAAGAGAACAGCAACATCAGCAGAAATGGTTCGAAAGTAAAGAAGCGACTTGAGGCCGAAAAATGGCTCGTGAGCTGAATATATCGCAACATTCCATTCGGCAAATATTGAAAAATGATCTCAGGGTACAGCCATTGAAATTCCAAAAAGTGCAAGAACTTACACCGCATCAGAAAAACATTTGACTCAAAAGAGCTAAAGAGTTGCTTCGCTTGGCCGAAAGTGGTGAATAGCCGAATTTGGTTTTCTCCGATGAGAAAACATTCATTGTCCAGCATTGTAAACAAACAAAATGGTCGTGTTTACTTGCCAAAGAGGTCAGCTAATAATGTGCACCTTCGGTTGGTCACCAGAACTCAAGCGCCGGTCATGGTTATGGTGTGGGCTGCCATAACAGCCAATGGTCGCTCTCCGCTAGTATTAATCGACCGTGGCATCAGAATAAATGCCGAATATTATCGCGAAAATATTCTGGAGGGTGTATTAAGGCCTTGGGCACTCGAACAGCCAATGGTCGCTCTCCGCTCGTATTAATCGACCGTGGCATCCGAATAAATGCCGGATATTATCGCGAAAATATTCTGGAGGGTGTATTAAGGCCTTGGGCACGCGAACATTTTGTTGTATTGTCCATTTGAAGGCTATGATTCGTGCGAAAGGTGACCAATTCGAACAAATCTAAACTTATTATCAATTTTGATACTAATTCCGACATTTTTTGCTTTCATTCATTAAAATTTAAGACAAAATGTAAAAATTATGGCTTTTGGCTTTGTTGCAGTTGTTTATCTTATCTGTATATATATTTAAGAACTACAACCTCTGATAACCTTTTGTTTTAACTATTTAGTGTCTAGAGCTTAAAATTTTCTTTTAACTTCTATTTTTTCTTGATTTTCTCTATTAAACTGTCTCCAATGCTAACAAAGCTTTTGCTGTTCAATACTTTTTTTGTTCTGTAAACTTGTGAATGTGTTCTCGTTCAATTGTTTAGTTGGCCAAATTCCTTTGGTTTGAGCACTTGATAATATTGTAAAGTTGACATTAATTGGATTAGGGTCTCTTGTATTTACAACAATTTAGGTTGCTACAAACAACCTTAGTGTCAATAAGAATGTTTCAAGGTTTCTTTATTTTAATCTTGGCTAATACAATTGAGAGCTTGAGACTAGTCAGTTAACTTGGAATGTTTGATGACATCAGGTATAGTTTATAACAGAGAAATAGTAAACACTTGTAATTTTGTTGTAAACATTCTGTCTTCTAATAAATTTGTTTAATGAATTGTTAACTTTCCTCCCCTGGATCTTGAGGTAACATGGAGGGGTATTTCTTTTAAGATTAAAAGAGGTTTACCACTCTCGGAGCAAGACTGGGTATCAGCGTTGGAGGTGGCTCGAGATGTGGCAAGAAATAAGGCTCTCCTTCTTGAACGTATGGTCACCAAGTGGCAAAACAGATGGAATGAGAGTCAGAACCGGAGAGTCACGTATGGATTTATTCCAGATGTGGCCTTCGTGATGAATCGTCCAAGCTTTGATTTTGGCCTCAGTCTTATTCTTGGTATGATGACATACGTGATACTAATAGAATGGGGATAGTTTTTGTTGACGGCCGTTGGGACTTTAGTAAGTGCTTGGATGATGAGGGTTCGTTTCAACCTTTAGACTCGTTCTCCAAAGAAGTCTTCAATAGAAGAAGAACTGCTGCTCTGGTAGCCGAGAGCTAATCACCTCGTAATTGTGCCTTGATTTGTTTCATAATTGCTGCGCCTGTTCAGGCTCTAAATTGCTGTCTTCCTTGGCGGTTGTTGGTTTTTGTGGCTTGCCTTTAGTGTCTTCGTTGTTGGTTGGTGTATCTTTGAGATACGCCTTTTCCACTGTGTCATGTCGTGAGATTCTTCGTGAGGAGGATCTTGTTTATTGTTGTGTCTTTTGTCTCTACTTGTGAAGGTGATGGCCATGTATTGGTCGCAAGTCACCCGTGAGAGAGGCTGAGTCGTTGTCTGTGTGTCCACTGTTGATGTGCTTTGTTTATGCATTGCTGGTTTGTGATGGCGTTGGTCACCAGTCCAGGACTGTTTGGAGTCCAACTGGTAGTAACTTCGGTTACGAAGCCTGACCGGAGGCTATATTTTGGTACCGCGGGTGCGAGGTGCCCCTTGGTCCTTGGATCTAGCCTGACAGTTGGTGTTGGCCCCCTTGTGGGAGCTTCGCGGTGGCTGTGGTTTGCACCCAAATCGCGGGTAGAGTATTAACTCGAATGTGGAGTTGCTTTTTCAACCGGGTGCCTGACCCATAGAAAGGCAGGAGTATAGATAGGCTCCGCCCCTAACCAAGGGGGTGATCACGTCCAAATACGTGTGAACAATTGGTACTCACATTTCCATGTGGGGGCGTTGGTAGACGCATTGTATTCACCCGGTGTTTAGAGCACCGTGGGGTTAAGCCAAAGCGGCAGGTACCCACGTACTCAAAATCACGAAACCCTCCAGCATATTTTCGCGGTAATATTCAGCATTTATTCTGATGCCACGGTCGATTAACACGAGTGGAGAGCGACCATCAGTTGTTATGGCGGCCCACATCATCACCATGCCCGGCGCTTGAGTTCTGGTGGTCAACCGAATGTGCACATTTTCAGCTGACCTCTTTGACAAGTAAACACGATCATTTTGTTTGTTTACAAACTGCTGGACAACGAATGTTTTCTCATCGGAGAAAACAAATTCGCCAGTTCACCACTTTCGGCTAAGCGAATCAACTCTTTAGCTCTTTTGAGTCTATTATCTTTCTGTTGCGGTGTAAGCTTTTGCACATTTGGAATTTCAATGGCTTTACCCTGAGCTCATTTTTCAATATTTTCCGAATGGAATATTGCGATATGTCCAGCGCAAGAGCCACTGCGACGCGGGTTTCTAGCATGTCGCTTCTTTACTTTTCGAACCATTTCTGCTATATTCCATGAACATTCTCCAACATTTTCTGGCTTATGGACGAGAAGATACGAACATCTTTTTTTTTGTACAAAAACATTCACTTATATATTTCTCTCTATATATGTAACGAGTTCAAACGAAAAACAATTTTTATTTACGATTATGTCCTTTGCCCTGTGTGTCCTTTGCATCTGTACAAATGTGTGTCACAAAAAAAAAAAAAAAAACACTCACCGAAACAATTGTTATTGGTGCTCTTTATGAGTATTCCAATTGAGGAGAAAATAAGCAAAAAAAAAACATACTATGCCTCCAGGGTATTGTTCAATTTTAGATGCGTGTCAACCACAATCCCACCGAGCACACAACTACTCCCACACACAAACACACCCACTCAAGGACGTAAAATATTTACACGCCCTGAAGGCATAACACAATTATTTGATTCGATGGCTTTTATTTTAGTAGCTTCTGCTACTGGTGCCATTGTAGTTGTTGTTGCCGTTGTTGTAGGTGGCGTTAATGCCTTTGTTGGAATCACTACAATTTGAGGGCTGGAGTGTGCTGCTGTTGGTTCGGGTGTGATATTATGGTTTTCGATAAACTGTGATTGTTTTCATTTGTGTTGTAATTAACACAAGATTTGTCATGCCGACAACATGTGAGCGAGCAGAGAATAGATTGTTATGTGGAGGCGGTAATCATCGACGTAGCTGGTGTCAGGCGGCGTAAAACCATAATTCGATTTGTGGTTTGGGTAAGAGCGGTTGCTGCCGTCGCTGGTTGGATATTTGTTCGAAAGTGGTTTCTTGGTTACATGCCAAACACCAAATGTAAGTCCACATCGACACACACACGCACACTAATGCCGCTGTATTCAACAATTTGTTATACCATTGGGCAGACAGAGATTTTTATTGCATGAAATAATATTGTTTCCCAAATAACAAAGTTTCATATTACTTTGACCTTTGAACGAAATTCCAGAAAGTGGACTTAACGAAATTCGAAGAAGGCGATTTCGTTTCAAATCAGGAGAAGTGTGCCTACTAAGTATGGACTTTTAATTAATTTACGATTTAAGTATTTCTTTAAAAATGTACAAAGAAAAAGGAATTTGGAATACACTAGGGTGCCGAATTCGGTCCTTAATGGAGCAAACAAAAAAGCGATGAACTGAAATCAATATGTTGGGAAAATATTTTTTTATACCCTCCACCATACATAGTATGGAGGGTATATTAAGTTCGTCATTCCGTTTGTAACTCATCGAAATAATCATTTTAGACCCAACAAAGTATGTATATTCTTGATCAGCGTAAAATTCTAAGACGATTTAGCCCTGTCCGTCCATCTGTCCGTCCGTCTGTTGTAATCACGCTACTGTCTAAACGAATTAAGATAGGAAGCTAACATTTTGCACAGATCTCTCTTTTGTCAAGTCAAGTTCGATGATGGGCTATATGGGTCGACGATATCGTATAGCCCCTATATAACAAAACTCCAAATATTCGGTATTTTGATGATGTTAGCCACATTTTTTCAATGGAATTGTCTGAAAATCCACACAAGTAGTTCCTTGTGGGTACTTTATACCTCGGCAGATAACTATCTATATAGGTCCACAATATCGTATAGCCCCCATATAACGGTACCCCCCTGTATTCGGCATTTTGATGATTTTAGCAACATTTTTCAATGGAATTGTCTGAAAATCCACAAAAGCAGTTCTTTCTGGGTACTTTATACCTCGGAAGAGAATTATCTATATAGGTCCACGATATCGTATATCCCTCATATAACGGTACCCCCGATGTTCGTTATTTTGATGATTTTAGCCACATTTTTCAACGGAATGGTCACAAGGGGTTCTTTATACACAAGGCGTTCTTTGTGAGCATTTTCCCCCTGAAACGGAATTGTCTATATAGGTCCACAATATCGTATATCCCTCACATAATGGTACTCCCTTATATTCGGTATTTTGAAGATTTTAGCCACTTTTTTCCAATGGAATTATCTGAAAAACTACACAAGGAGTTCCTTGTGAGTACTTTACACCCAAACATAGATTTGTCTTTATAGGTCCACAATATCGTATATCCCCCCATATATCGGCACCTTCCTATATTAGATATTTTAAAGATTTTAAAAGAATTTTTAATGGATTTTATTTTTTTGAAAATTTTCTAATTCGTTCCTAATGATGGTGGGTATTCAAAGTTCGGTCCGGCCTAACTTACTGCTTTTTACTTGTTTTTATGAAAATAGAAGTTGTCTTTCATAGAGAATTTAGGTCCATAGGTCAAAGTCAAATTTTACATTCCACAATAGGTCATCTATTAGATATCCTGGTGCGTATTATAAATTCAATTTGTTGAGAAGAACAATAACGTTTAAACGCAGGGACCGCACAATTTTCTAACCAATATCTACATACTTTATGGGGTCTACGACGAATATTTAAGGATGTTACAAACGGAATGACAAAGTTAATATACTCTCCTTTCCAAGCTGGAGCGCATAAAAATTATTAAATTATTGGGGTACACTGAGGTTCTAATAAAAAGACTCGAATGACCGCAACCCTCGGTCCAGCGCATAAGCAGCATAAAATTCTAAGTCGATTTAACGATGTCCGTCTGTCTGTTGAAATCACGATACAGCCCACGTTATTTCACGTAGAGCGCCAAAAATTAGCAGAGCAATTTTTATTGTGTCTAGGATGGTTGGTATTGAAAATGAGATATATCGGAAAACGTTTTGGTATAGCCCCCATATAACGGTACCTCCCGATATTCGGTATTTTGATGATTTTTAACATATTTTTTCACGAATTTCTCTGAAAATTGGTAGTTGTAGATCATAATGGGTCCCAGTTCGTGTGGCGAATCATTGTAATTATAGGTCAACGTTTTGGTAAAGTCCCCATATAACGGTACATCCCGATATTCGGTATTTTTTATTACTCTTGCCACATTTTTTCACGAATTTGTATAAAAATTGGTATTTGTTGGTCATAATGGGCTTAAGCTCCGATGGCGAAACTTTGCATGTACAGGTCCATGTAACGGTACCTCCCGATATTCGGTATTTTGATGATTATTGCCACATTTTTTCACGGATTTCTCTGATAATCGGTAGTTGTAGGTCATAATGGGTCTCAGTTCGTGTGGCGGAACATTGCATGTATAGGTCCACGTTTTGGTATATATAACGTTTTGGTATATATAACGGTACCTCCCGATATTCGGAATTGTCTGAAAATTGGCATTTGTAGGTCACAATGGGTTCTACCTCCTTCGGCGAAACATTATATGTATAGGTCCGCATTTTTGTATAGTCCCATATAGTGATATATTCCGATATTCAGTGTTTTGATGATTTTTGGTACATGCATTTGTCTAAAAGTGGCATTTCAGGGTCATAATGGGCTCTAATGTTTCCTTTACCCTAAGGTGGAGGGTATTAAAAGTTTGGCCCGACCGAAGTTAATGTTTTTTTACTTGTTTTTACTGGATTTTGTTCGATATCAACCTATTAACCCTCTGCTACTGACGTGTTGTGTGACAAATCCGAAAAGGGATGAGAATTATTTCCATACCCAACAACACTATGTGTTATAGGTATTATAAGTTTAATTGTTCCCAAAAGTTTGTAAAACCATGTAATACTGGTTCACGACGTAAGATGTAATGCATGGATTTTCCTATCTCGCTGAGCTATGAGTGTCCGTCCATATTAAATTGTACTCTACAAGTCGCAAGTATCGCCCGATCTTCACGCAGTTTTGCATGGATGTGGGGTTAAGTTTCGAACAGAAGCTCATTGTTGTTGGACATTATCGCAAAATATTTAGGGGTTGATTTTGTTGATTTTGCATTTACTCTAGAAGTCACATGCTAACTTGAAGATGTCGGAAATTAGCATGGACTAGAGTTTAGGGCTACCTACCCATTTGGATGGTCATCGTATAATATTTACCGGCTGAAATAGACCATAACTTTTATGTCAAAAATATGAACATTTAATCCTGACGAAATCACAAATACACGAAACAGTTACTTGGCACCGTAATGTTCATGCTGATATCCAAACTGTCGGATATATTGCAGAATATATAAAATCTCATATATCAAAGAAAAGGATGTTAGTTAGATCGCTTCTAACTCAAGAACGGGTAAACGGTCATTGGTAATTTTCACCAATTTAGAATGGCCTTTGAGAGAAAAGAATGAAATCTAGAAAAATCGCATAAAGGGGGCGGTGTCGAGTTTATGCTACCCAATACTACTAAATAGCTTAAGACTAAACTTTAAAATTAAACCTTAATCGATTTCAACTAAACTTTACAGTGGTAAATTTACGTTGTATGTGACCTCTATTACCTTCGGAATACATAAATAAAAATCGGATGAAACTTCTTCATGTGGTCATATTTGGCGTCCTGAATGCATCAAATTAAAGGGAAATTTATATGGGAGATGTATGCAAATCTAAACCGATTTCGACAAAACTTAGAATATGTATTATAAGGGTGTACCCATGATTGTGTATCGGAAAACCTTGTCATGTAATGGATTTTGGTGACTTAGATATAAAATCGGATCTATAGCAATTTCTAAACCAAAATTTAACACTCATGATTGTAGGCTAAAGTTTGTAGTCTCTGCCAAAATGCATCCAATATTACACGTTTGGTGAATAATATACTTTAAATAGAACGAAGATATAAGCGGAAACTATATACAAATCTGAACCGATCTCGACGAAATTTTTGCAGAGATATTTTTAAGCCGTATCTGGTACCAAATGTCATTATTGTGGAGTGCATATTTCGAATGTGAGAGACTTAAACACCGAATCGGACCCATAGTTCCTTTTGACGATCTGCATACAATCAAATTCTGAGTCGATTTATGCATGTCAGTCCACAAACAAAGTACAGGTCACATCTATTGCCCAATCCAGAATTAGAGGTAGGTAAGATCCGAAAATGGACACTCCATCAAATAGCTCCACCATAAAGCGTCAACAATTTGATTTATTATACGTCATAAAAATGTGATTGCCTACACGTTTTGCGGG
The DNA here is from genome assembly GCF_030504385.1 of Musca domestica. Lineage (NCBI taxonomy): Eukaryota > Metazoa > Arthropoda > Insecta > Diptera > Muscidae > Musca > Musca domestica. The sequence goes on from NW_026712356.1 coordinate 4,917,134, forward strand.
TCTCAGTATTTTTACCAACACAAAATCTGGTATGAAGATAAAATATTTGGGACCATTCCATCTGGTACCTGTCCCACAATGGGTCAAAATTATGAATAATTATATATGAATAATTATATTTGAGAAAATATGAAATAATCACCCGATTCTGTTAAAATTTGGCACATCCTAATATTTTTTTATTAACAAAAGATTTGATGTGGATATGGGATATATCGATCCACTCCTTCTAGTACCTTCCCCACATTGGGTCAAGATTTTGAATATATGTGAAATCAAATGCGAAATTAGCATTTGATTGTTTCTTAACTTCGTACACTCCAATATTTCTACAAACGCAAGACCTGGTGTGAAGATGATAAATATCGTCTCACCCCTTCTAGTACCTGGCCCAAAAAAAATCACAATTGTCATTATTTATATCTCTCAAAATTTGCGAAACAATTCAGTGATTCCTTTCAAATTTGGTATATCTAAATATCTATGTCAATCAGGTCAGATGCGAAATAGACAGTGTTCATCCACTATGGATACAATACAGGAAATTAATTTTTAGTCTCCTAAAATCTCTTCAATTTTTGAATATCAACATTGATATCCAATGAAAACAAATGTATCCAAACGGATACAAATATTATTGAACAAGTTGTTATCACCACACATAACTCCGAAATATTTACACCTAAGATTTAAGCGAAAAACTTTATCGAATGGCATAAACACATAAATTCCTCTTTATGTGTCAATGCTATTACGTCTTCCGTCATCTATTTCGAAAAATATAACTCCTGATTATCTACAACATTTTGTGTAAAATGTACTTCCGATTGTATAACACAATTTATGAATTCATTCGTTAGCATTTATTTGTACATTTGGATTTTTTTGTATTTTTATTATATAATTTATGCAAATGTCTTTTTCGTTTCGTAGTCGTCTTTTATAACTTGTAAAAAGTTGCTCACACACACACACACACACTCACATGCAGTACTTTCTTCAACTTTTGTGAATATTTTGTCACTCTCAGTGAAACAAAATGAAAAACTGAAAGAAACAAAAAGAAAAAAAAAACGACTTCAAACAAATGCACTTCCTTCCGTTTGACATAATTTTCATAAAAAAGTATTTGATGAATGAAATGTTTATTTGACTCTATGAGTGACATGTAAATCAGGGTGGAACTATGAATCGACCGATGGAAAGAAAAAAAAAAAACAATTTGTATGTCCTCCACCATTCTATGGAGGGTATATTATCTTTGTCATTTCGTTTGTAACTCCTTGAAATATTCATAATAGACTCTACAAAGCATATACTGGGTGAGATAAAAAACTGCAACAAAGTCAAACGCCATAATTTGTACATCTTTTTTTTAATTTTCTTGAATGAAAGCAAAAAATGTCGGAAAAAGCATCAAATTTTAGAATAAGCTTAGATTTATTCGAATTGGTCATCTTTGGCACGAATTACGGCCAATGAAAACGTCACACGCTGCCCGAATGTTGCTATGCGGTATTTTGGCCCACTTCCGCCTGGTATTTTGTTATTTTTTTAGTGCCAACCTTGCTTTCCAAACTACTCCAGACACAATAGTCCAACGGGTTGGTATCCGGAGATTTTTGTGGCCATCGTGCTGGAAATAAAGCGAGAAACCTCATTTTGTAACTATTCTTGGGTGGCGCATGCTGAGTGCGATGGTGCTGAGTCCTGTTGAAATGTCCAAGTTCTGTGTGTCCAAGGCTTTAAAACATCCTCCAGAATATTTTTGCGATAATATTCGGCATTAATTGTGATTCCACGGTCGATTAATAGGAGCGGAGAGCGGTCATAGCCTTTTATGGCGGCCCACACCATCACCATGACCGGCGCTTGAGTTCTGGTGGCCAACCGAAGATGCACGTTTTCAGCTGACCTCTTTGGCAAATAAATACGATCATTTAGATTGTTTACAAACAGCTGGACAACGAATGTTTTGTCATCAAAAAAAAAATTCGGCAGTTCACCACTTTCGGCCAAGCGAAGCAACTCTTTAGCTCTTTTGAGATTATTTTTTCTGTTGCGGTGTATGTTCTTGGAATTTTAATGGCAGTTTTTTCATCTCACCCAGTATACTCTGGTTCAGCGTAAAATTCTAAGACGATCTAGCAATGTTCCTCTGTCTGTTGTAGTCACGCCATCTTTCGAACGAATTGAGAAAATAAGGCTAAAAAATACATGCATAGTTTATCAGTAGGGGTATTAAGTTCGTAAATGGACCATGTCGGCCACGTTTTCATATAGCCCCCATTTAACGGTACCTCCCGATATTCTGTATTTTCAGGATTTCTGCAACATTGTATACCGGAATCGTTTCAAATTTCGTATTGGAAGATCTTAATAGGTACTACAACCTATGACAAACATTTTCGTATGCAAGTCCACGTGTTCGTATACACCGATACTCGGTATTTTGCTACGTTATTCACCGGAATTATTATTTCGTATTTTAAGTTCGTAAGGGATTCTACAGCCAATGACAAAAAAAATCGTATACAGGTTCACGTTTTCGTATATCCCCCATACAACGGTTCCTCCCGATGTTCGATATTATAATGATTTTAGCGGCATTATTAGCTGAAACGTTTTCAAATTTCGTATTTGAAGTTCGTAATGGGCACTACAGCCTATGACAAAAAATTTCGTAAGCAGGTCCACATTATCGTATAGTTCCCCTATAACGGTTTTTATTTAAGTGGCAGTTTTCCGTTTTTTTTTTTTTTTAATTTTCAAGTTAAAAGTTCGGCCCGGACGAACTTAGCTGCTTTTTTACTTGTTATTTTTTTAAGCAAGACATGGTGTTTATTAGACGCCAAAATACAATTGTATTTTTGCAATATCCGAAATATACCTTCCGAATTCAAATCCCTACCCAAATTGTGCCAAATGAAGTCTAAAATGTTTTCTATTTTTTTACCCTCCACCAAAAAAGGTATGGAGGGTATATTAAGTTCGTCATTCAGCTTGTAACTCATCGAAATAATCAATTCAGACCCAACAAAGTATATATATTCTTGATCACCGTAAAATTCTAAGACGATTTAGCCATGTCCGTCTGTCTGTCCGTCTTTTCTAATCACGCTACAGTCTAAACGAATTAAGATAGGAAGCTAAAATTTTGCACAGATCTCTCTTTTGTCTGCAGGCAGGTTAAGTTCGAAGATGGGCTATATCGGTCCAAGATATCGTATATCCCCCATATAACGGTACCCTCCGATATTCGGTATTTTGAAGATGTTAGCCACATTTTCCAATGGAATTGTCTGAAAATTCACACAAGTAGTTTCTTGTGAATACTTTACCCTCTGAGAGAGAATTATCCCCCATATCACGGTACCCCCGATATTCGGTATTTTGATGATTTTACCCACATTTTTCAATGGAATTGTCTGAAAATTCACACAAGGAGTTCCTTGTGGGTACCTTATACCTCGGCAGAGAATTATCTATATAGGTCCAGGATATCGTATAGCCCCCATATAACGGTACCCCCGATATTCGGTATCGTATTGTCTGAAAATCCACACAAGGAGTTCTTTGTGAGCACTTTACCCCCTGAAAGGGAATTGTCTACATAGGTCCGCAATATCGTATATCCCCCATATAAAGGTACCCCCCATTATTCAGTAGTTTGATGATTTTAGCCACTTTTTCCAATGGAATTATCTGAAAATCCACACATGGAGTTCCTTGTGAGTACTTTACACCCAGACATAGATTTGTCTTAATATGTCCACAATATCATATATACCCCCATATATCGATTTTTTTGAAAAATTTCTAATTCGTTCCAAATGGTGGAGGGTATTCAAAGTTCGACCCGGCCGAACTTACTGCTTTTTTACTTGTTGACTTTACCTTTGTCACTGCTTTGAATATTGTATCTCTAAAAGTAATTGGTCTCTTAAACATAAACTCCAAATAATAGTCTGCAATCTACCCTGACGTACGTTTAATATTTGTTTTCCCTTTTGTTTCATGTTGTCAAATATTTTCTTTTCATTTCATGTTTTTATCCTTTTTATTTATATATAACCGTATATATACGTACGTTTTTTGTGTCTTTATGAATACATTTGTTTTTCATCGTTCCACATGTTTTTGTTAAACAAAAACAAAGTACAAACATTGAAAACAAAAAAAAATGAGAAGGCACAACTTTCCCTTATGGTATTCGAAGAAAGTATGGCACAAACTTTTTACAACCTGTTTTTTATGAGTTATTTATCAATTGTCTGCATACGTTTGGGTGAATGGGTGTAACTTTGTGACGTGGAAAGAAGAATTTATTCGAATTGAAATATGTTTTGTGCCTGAAATTACACCGAGACATGGTATTGAAATTCACTGCACGCAGATATCAGGCATAGAGAAATTGCAAGAATTTCCAATTTGATTTAATACATTGTCGTACATGCACTCAACACAGTGTAACAGCCAATATGGAATGTGAGAAATTTCACGTTCAGGTGATAGTATTCGTTTGGTAGCTAAAAAAATTCATTATTAATTAAAAGCTAAAATCGTTTGTATAAAAATTGGTCATATCAGTCGATGTTTTGGTACAGCGCCTAAAAACTCCCAGTTTTAAGTATTTTTATATTTCTATTACGTTTTCAATGTTTTGAGGGAAGTTCCGGAGTAGTGGGTCAACATATTCAATTTCGTATACGACCTAAGTCTGACAAAATGTTACAACGTACCAGATTTGGGATTATAGACTAATTTCTTCACATTTTTTCAGGTAGTTGATAATTGTTGGAAACTATAAAAATATGCGTGAGTTACCATTTACAGTAGTATTCAATTTCATTTAATATTAATACGAGCTTATTTTTCTGAGATATAATTATTCAAAATTTTGATCCGTTGTGGGAGAGGTACCAGGCGGAATGGTCTAATATATTTCATCTTCATAACTAGTCTTGTGCTGGTAAAAAAAATGAAATGTGCAAAATCTGAAAACAATTGAACTCTTATTTCAAATTTTATAGTATTTAAAATTATTCAAAATGTTGACAATTTGTGGGGGGGAGGATTTGCAAAAAGGAGTAGGAGGATGTTTTCCATTTTCATAGTATATCATTTGTTGGTAACAATGTTAGGAGGCGTCATGTTTGAAAAGAATCCGATGCTCGTTTTGTCTTTTGTCAGTGTCATGGTTATTCAAAATTTTAATCCGCTGTGAGGGAGATACCAGAAGGAGTGGTCCATTGAAATCGTTCTTGATAACATATATGGTGTTGGTAAATAAATTGGGGTGTGTGAAATTTGAAGACCATGGGACTCTTGTTTACATTTTATAAGAGACACAATGATTCAAAATGGTGGCCCTTTGTGGGGGAGGTTCCAGAAAGAGTGAAGAGATGTATTCCATTTTCCTACCTGACCTAGCACTGATAATAACATTGGGATTTGCAAAGTTTGCTAAAAATTGGGCGATTTTCTTCTTGTTCCCTAAGGTAAATTATTTATTTTTTTTTTGGAAATATTGACCTTTTTTGGGGAGTTATCAGAAGTAGTGGACCGATATTGTCCATATTCGAACTTGATGTAAATTGATAATAATATTAAGATGTCCCAAGTGTGGAGCATTTGGAGAGTTATCGTGTTCACCAGCTAGGCATACATACCGGCGGACCGACACCCCTAGATCGACCACAAATATTTTTTTTTTTCAAATAGACCTAGGTTATTTCGATAAGGCACGTTTTGGCCACATCGACTGATATACAGGGTTAGATTAAAAAAACTGCAACCAATTTCAGACTGCTGTCATTTCTAATCCACTCGTCCGACAGCTGATAAAAATAATTCCAGTGACAGCTCATTATATTGTTTACAAGCGTACAAAAGCATTTAGGTGAGAATTTTCCAGAAAAAAGTTATTCGTGATGGAATTCAAGTGTGATAGCCACAAGTGGCTATCGTTAGACATCTCCAGCATTTAAATGTGAATAAATCCTTTGTATCTCGCACCATCGCTCCTTATACTTGATACTGGTAGCGTAGCCCGACGTCAAGGAAGTGGACTGAAGAAAAGAAGCGTAAAGACGCGACTTGATCGAAACCCGCGTCGCAGTGGCCGAAAATGGCCCGCGAGCTGAACATATCGCAATATTCCATTCGGCAAATATTGAAAAATGAGCTTGGGGTAAAGCCATTGAAATTCCCAAAAGAGCAAGAACTTACACCGCAACGGAAAGAAAATAGTCCCAAAAGAGCTAAAGAGTTGCTGCGCTTGTCCGAAATTGGTGAACTGTCGAATTTGGTCGATGAGAAAGCATTCGTTGTCCAGCAGTTTGTAAACAAACAAAATGATCGTATTAACTTGCCAAAGAGGTCAGCTGAAAATGTTCACCTTCGGTTGGCAACCAGAACTCAAGAGCCGGCCATGGTGATATTGTGTGCCGCGATAACAGCCGATGGTCGCTCTTCGCTCGTATTAATCGACCGTGGCATCAGAATAAATGCCGAATATTATTGCGAAAATATTCTGGAGGGTGTATTAAAGCCTTAGGCACGCAATCATTTTGGCCGCAGACCTTGGACATTCAAACAGGGCCCTGCACCATCACACTCAGCACCCGCCACCCAAGAATGGTTACAAAATGACGTTCCTCGCTTCATTTCCAGCGCACAATGTTGATCAAAATTTCCCGATACCAATTCGTTGTACTATTGTGTATTTCTGGAATATTTTAGCAAGCAAGGTTGACACTAAAAGTACCAAAATATCGATCACCTCAAGCAAGCTCCTCGCTGGGAATGGGCCAAAATGCCACAGAGCAACATTCGGGCAGCGTGTGACGGTTTCATTGGCCGTTTGAAGGCAATGATTCGTCCCAAATGTGACCAATTCGAATAAATATAAACTTATTCTAAAATTTGATACTATTTCCGACATTTTTGTCTTTCGTTCAATAAAATTAAAAAAAATGTGAAAATTATTGTGTTTGTCTTTGTTGCAGTCTTTTTATCTCACCCTGTATACTGACTGTCAAAGCCAAACGTTGTGAATTTATATAAAATCCCATCGTGCCAGACGATATCTAGGGAGACGGCTATAGTTCCGTTCCCCTTGTTGAAACCTTCCCCAACAAAGGTACTAAAAGTTGTTAGTGCATGGGTAGTGGAAAGAACAGACCCTAAACCATCCCATAGAATCCTCCTTTCTTCTACGTTTCTTCTAACCCTCGCCAGAATAAAGAATTCGAATAACTTTCCGAACAATGATAGATGAGAAAAAGACCTGTAGTTATCACACTGGGAGGGATAAGCAGCCTAGGTTCAGGCAATGGTAGAAAAGGATCGTCAAAAAGGACTGAATTGTATGCCCTTTTCAAAGCTATATCGGCAATTTTGTATTTGACTCAGAATTTACCGACTGGTCGGCGTAAAACCAACCTTCCTGGGTCAGACAAACCTCCATCTTTCCAAAGAGAGATGCTGTCCACAGAGAAGCCTTTAGCAATGAACGAACTGCTAAAACGACACGATGGAAGAACGGTCGCTAATTCCCTCCACCGCCACAACTATCATTTAAAAGACGCTTTCCATTCCAGGAAAAACTAATAAATTGTACGGTCATATTTATTATATCCTACACCACAAGGTCAGGGTATTATGTCTTTGTGCATTTGTTTGTAACAGGCAAAAGGAAACCAGGAAATTATCCGATTTAGATGAAATTATGCACTAGTCATTTCCAATAGGCCCAAGGACGAACCCTATTAAAATTGGAGATAATCGGTAAAAATTTAGATATAGCTCCCATATATATCTTCGTCCGATTTGCCTTTTATTGTGCACCAAACGAGTAATATCAGCCCGAATTGTATGAAATTTTGCATATACACCCAAATTAGGCCTGAAAATAAGTACGCCAAATTTGATCGAAATCGGTTCAGATATAGCTATAGCTCCTATATATATTGTTCGATTTGTTATTTTTGTCCTCCGCAGCCGTAATATGCACCCTGTAACAACAATATTTAGGGAAATATAGCAAAAACAGCTCAGAAATATCTTTGCCAAATTTTATCAAGATCGGTTCAGATTTGGATATTGCTCCCATATATAACTTCGTCCGATTTAGCTTTTATTGTGCACCAAACGTCTAACATTTGTCCAAATGGAAGGGAATTTGGCACTTACGACCGAATTGAGTCTAGAAGCTAGTATGTCAAATTTGGTGAAGATAGGTTCAGATATAGCTATAGCTGCCATATATATTGTTCATCCGATTTGTTATATTTGTTACCCACAACCGTAATATGCGTTCCGTAACAATGATATTCAGGGAAATATATCAAATACAGCTCAGAAATATCTTTGCCAAATTTTATCGAGATCGGTTCAGATTTGGATATAGCTCCCATATATATATTTTATCCGATTTTAAGTTATTTGTGCACCAAATGGGCAACACAAGTCCGAATTTAAAAGATACAAATGCATATTTAGTCCTTTGAACTTTAAATTATAATAGCTTGTATGATTGAATTCTCCCATAACAACTTTTAATTGTTATGTTGAGCTCTACTAAATTAGCAAAGTGGTGTAGGGTATCATAAAGTCGGCCCGTCCGACTTTAAGACTTTCTTTACTGGTTTTTAGGTGCGTTCGTCCATTGAAAGATTTAGCCAATGCAAACCTACTATCTCACATTAGGTAATAATAATTTTTAGTAAGCAAATCCTGATTAAAATGTTTTTTATTTCGCCTTATGTTGAAGGGTCTAAATATAACCATTTTCGATCATAAATCGATAATCTAGAATTTTAAAACTCACCAATAATAAAAATAAAATCAACATTTATTTCTATGTCCACAGCCTTCTTCGATTTGCGCACAAAAAAAAATCATTTCCCTGTTGACATTGTTATTAGGATTTCCAATAAATTTGAAATATTTATTGCAACATTCTCGACATGTTACACAGAATTGGCCGAACGGCGCCATTAGCCACAAAAACAGCAACAGCAAAATGCCTTAACAAAAACACAAACGACAAAGCAATGACGAATTGTTGAATAAATAAAATTGAAAGTAATAAAAATTGTTTACCTTTTGGTTGCGAATATTTGAGCATGTTTCTTTTTTATTGGAATATTCTATTGCAAAACATATGTATGTATGTATGTGTGCATTGTATAACGTGGCAGTGACTTGTGTGTTTTATTTATTGTTGTATTTTTTTGCCATAAAACTGAGTAGAATTGCTATAAATGGTTTTTCGTTGTCATGATTAAGTATGAATGGAACACAAGCTGAAATTCAATAAACAAACTGGGAATCGGACTAACTAACTTTATGGCCATATACCAATGGCAAAGTCATGTCTTATAAAAGTTATCTTGTAATTTATAGCCGAATTCGTTGTTGGCTTTCATTCATTCTTTCGTTGTTTTCAAAGCAAAACGAAAAGTTGTGATGAGTATTTGTTGAATGTGACATGTGACATGTCATTCGAATAACAATAATATTCACAGAGATTATCGAATAGCTTTTCACCGCTGGTAAAATGAAAAATAATGAAAGGATATACATAAAAGGCACTTAGAAAGTAGCAGTCGGATTGTGTACAGATATACAGGGTGAGATAAAAACAAACTGCAACAAAGTCAAACGCCATAATATTTACTTTTTTTTTAAATTTTACTGAATGAAAGAAAACCAGTGAAAAAAGTCTTAAAGTCGGGCGGGGCCGACTTTATGATACCCTACACCACTTTGCTAATTTAGTAGAGCTGCGCATAACAACTAAAAGCTTTTTTATGGGAGAATTCAATCATACACGCTATGATTATAATTATAATTTAAAGTTCAAAGGACTAAATATGCCGAAGCATTTGTATCTTTTAAATTCGGAATTGTATTGCTCATTTGGTGCACAATTAATTTGAAATCGGATAAAAATATATATCGGAACCGATCTCGATAAAATTTGGCAAAGATATTTCTGAGCTGCATTTGATATATTTCCCTGAATATCGTTGACGGAGTGCATATTACGGCTGTGGGTAACAAATATGACAAATAGGATGAACAGTATATATAGGAACTTTAGCTATATCTGAACCGATCTTCACCAAATTTGGCATACTAGCTTCTAGACTCAATTCATCCAATTTGGGCAATTATTAGACGTTTGGTGCACAATCAAAGGTAAATCGGACGAAGTTATATATGGGAGCTATATCCAAATCTGAACCGATCTCGATAAAATTTAGCCAATGCATTTCTGAGCTGTAATTGATATATTTCCCCAAATATTGTTGTTACAGAGTGCATATTACGGCTGCGGAGGACAAAAATAACAAGTCGGATGAACAATATATATGGGAGCTATAGCTATACCTGAACCGATAAAATTTAGCATACTTATTTTACAAGGTACAATCTGATTGTACGTTCAAAATTCAATACTATTCGGGCTGATATTACACGTTGGCGCACAATAAAAGACAAATCGGACGAAGATATATATGGGAGCTATATCTAAATTTTGACCGATTATCTACAATTTCAATGGGATTCGTCCTTGGGCCAAACAAATGATTTGTGCAAAATTGCATGTGGATGGGGCAATAAATGCGAACTGTACTTTGTTTACAAAAATACATGGACAGACGGACGGACGGACGGACATGAATAAATCGACTCAAAATGTGATTCTATGCAGATCATCAAAAGGAACTATGGGTCTATCTCGTTTCCTTTTGCCTGTTACAAACAAATGCACAAAGACATAATACCCTGACCACCTTGTGGTGTAGGGTATAAAAATGTCGGAGATAGCATCAAATTTTAGAATAAGTTTAGATTAGCCCATTCCCGGCGAAGCGCTTGCTTGAGGTAATCGGCACTTTGGTATTTTTTGTGCCAAACTTGCTTTCTAAAATACTCTAGACATAATAGTCCAACGGATTGGTATCCGGAGATTTTGGTGGCCATTGTGCGCTGGAAATGAAGCGAGGAACCTTATTTTGTAACCATTCTTGGGTGGCGCGTGCTGAGTCCTGTTGGAATGTCCAAGGTCTACGGCCAGAATGTTTCCGTGTCCCAGGCTTTAATAAACCCTCCAGAATATTTTCGCGATAATATTCGGCATTTATTCTGATGTCCGCTTAATACGAGCGGAGAGCGACCACCGGCTGTTATGGATATGGTGGCCCACACCATCACCATGGCCGGCGCTTGAGTTCTGGTGTCCAACCAAAGGTGCACGTTTTCAGCTGACCTCTTTGACAAGTAAACACGATCATTTTGTTTGTTTACCAACTGCTGGACAACGAAAGTTTTCTCAATGGCGAAAACCAAATTCGGCAGTTCACAACTTTCGGCCAAGCGAAACAACTCTAGCTCTTTTGAGTCTATTTTTTTCTGTTGCAGTGTAAGTTCTTGCACTTTTTGGAATTTTAATGGCTCGGTGTACATTTTTTAATATTTTCCGAATGGAATATTGCGATATGTTCAGCTCACGAGCCACTTTTCGAACCATTTCTTCTGATGTTGTGGTTTTTATCCGTCCACTTCCCTGACGTCGGGCTACGCTGCGAGGCTACCAGTATCACGGTAACAAGCGATGGTACGAGACATAAAAGATTTATTCACATTTAAATGCTGGAGTGCTCTAACGATAGCCACTTGTGGTTTTCCAGCCAAATATAAAGAAATCACACCATCACGCTTGAATTCCATCACGAATAATCTTTTTCTGGAAAATTCTCACCAAAATGCTTTTGTTCGCCTGTAAACAATATAATGAGCTGTCACTGGAATAATTTTAACAGCTGACGGACGAGTGGCTTAAAAATGACAGCAGTCTGAATTTCATTGCAGTTTTTTTCATTTCACCCTGTACAAGATGTATTTCCAAACCTACCTGCGAATTGCAATCCCAGTTACCAACAGACACCTCAACATCAAATTTCAGAATTCCAGCTCTATTCCTTCGCCCAATACCGAATTTAGTAACTTTTAGTACGCATTTCTAAAATATGCGTGTCAGGCTCCAACAGCCAATTAACTTCGGTATCAAATTTCAGGATTTAAGCTCTATCCTTTTACGCAACGGAAAATTTACAACTATTTGATATTTTTTAAGATTCTAGAACACATGTCCAAAACCACCTCTATGTATTAAATAAAGTACTATTTAAAACGTAACAAACATAGGATCCATTTCCTAAGCTACCTCTAAATGTGACCTCAATATTAAATTTCAGAATTTCAGGTCTATTCCCTCCACAAAAAATCGCAAATCAGTATACAATTTGTACAACCATATTCGCAGAAAGTATTTCCATTGTCAGACAAAGAAAAATATCCAATTTCAAAATTTAGGCTCTAAAGGTAAATTATTTATTACATTCAGCACATTTTAAGTACTAAATTTTTTCTTCGCGTATCAAGATTGGACTTCTGGATTGTAGTAATAAAGTATAAAAAACGTTTTCAATTAAAATTCTATTTTTTTATTCTTTTAATACCCTACACCACATAGTGGTAAGTGTATTACGTCTTTGTGCATTTCTTTGTAACAGGGAGAAGGAAGCGAGATAGACCCATAGTTACTTTTGAGGGTCTTCATAGAATCGCTTTTTGAGTCGATTTATGGATGTCAGTCCGACTGTCCGTCGGTCCATGTATTTTTGTGAACATTTATTATCCCATTGAGATGAAATTTTCCAAACAATATTTGTTTGGCCCAAGGACGAATCCTGTTGAAATTAGTGATAATCGGATCAGATTTAAATATAGCTTCCATATATGTTAAACCGATTTCGGGTTAATTATGCACCAAATGGCCAATATGAGTCCGAATGACCTGAATTTTGATACATCGCACCGAAATTATATATTTGGTACCGAACATCAGATACTGCTCGAAAATACCTCTATCAAATTTTATCGAGATCGGTTCAGACTTGGATATAGCTCCCATATACATATTTATGCGATATCAAGTTTATTGTGCATCAAATGGCTAATATCAGGGCAAACAGACTGAATTTTGGCCATTACGGCTATACTCATCCTAGAAACCAGTACTTCAAATTTAAATCGGTTCAGATATAGCTATAGCTCCCATATATATGTTTCGTCCACTTTGGGGTTTTAAGTCCTTTACATGCGTGATATGCATTCCACAACAATGATATTTGGTACCAGATGTCAGATAAATCTCTGATATAGATATAGCTCCTATATATATGTTCCGTCCAATTTGGGGTTCAGATTGAATATATATCCTCAAACGATTTCGTGTTAATTGTGCACCAAATAGCCCATATCAGTCCAAATATCCTGAATTTTGACATATCCGACCGAATTCAGTCTAGACGAAAAAAAAATACATCAAATTTGTTGAAAATTGGTTCAGATATACACTGGTGGCCAAAACTAAAGCAACTGAAATTACAAGGAGAATAAATGCCCTGTAACTTTTTCAAAAATTAAGAAAATGAGAAAGTTTTTCTTGTTTTAAATTAGGTACATTATTCACTTTTTAAAAACCTAAAATATAAAACCAAAATTCATTTTTATATAAAAAATAATGTTGGGTAAAGTCAATTAACCCGATTTTGGCTTGGATAAAACAAAAGCAACTCTGTTGTACATTCATATAACCGCTGCAATTTCAGTTGATTTTACTGTGATATTTATCGCTTTTTGCTTCCTTCGACAATTTCGCTTGTCATAAATCCTTTTTGAGAAGTTTTTTACAACAGTATGTGTTTTTCTTTTCGTTTTTTAAGTACTGCCCAAAAAATTTTAAAAATGGCCGCTAGAAGCAAATACAGTGCCTGAATAAAACAGCAAATTATTAGTGACTATCAAAACAACATATCACAGAAAATGATTTCCGAGAAATATTTCATAAATATTTATGTGATTTCATAATTATTTCTGTATACTAAGTCGGTTTTTTGAAACTGGATCAGTAGTAACAGTCTATAACGGACGAAGGCCGTGAAAAACTTCAGCCCATACTGATCCACAAATTGTGAGAGAAACAAAAAACAACTATTTAAGAGTTCAACTGGATTGGTAAGAGAGCAATCATTGGATATAAGCTCGAGATCAGTGCGTAGACAAGTAGTGGCAGCTGGTCTGCATGCCCGTAAGACATCAAAAAACCATTTATATCTGAAAAAATCAAAAAGGCTTTCGGAAACGATAATATTAATTTATTAAATTACGTTTAAGATTAAAGGCTCAGACGTGAAAATTTTTACGGTGAGAAGACCAAAAAATGAAGGACTCAAGCCGCAGTGTTGCAAAGGTACAGTGAAGCATGAGGGAGGGACAAAAATGGCGTGGCGCTATTTTTATTTCTATGGACTTGGGCCTATCCATAAAATAAAGGAAGTTGTGGATCGGTTTGTTTACAAAGATGTGTTGGACATCACGTTGTTCCCTTACGCTGAGTAAAATATTCGGCTGATTTGGGTGTTTCAGCATGACAATGATCCTAAACTTGTATCAAAACTTGTCAAATATTGGTTGCGGGAGTCAAAAATTCATGTTTTGTTATGGCCGGCACAATCACCTGACCTAAACTCCTTAGAAAACCTTTTTAGTATCGTAGATAGGAAGATCAAGAGAGATTCGGAAATAAATAAGCACAACATTTTCTAAAGAATTCGGGGTGTCTGGGAAAGCACACCCAAGGATCAAATTGAGCGTGTTACAGATCCAATGCCTCGTAGGTGTGCAGCTGATATCAAAAATAATGGTTATGCTATCGACTACTAGCCAAAATTTAATTATTTTAAAATAAAAAATCAAAAGTTGCTTTAGTTTTGACCAAGCAAAAATTGGGTCATTTTAGTTTTCCACATATTATTTTTCGTTCAAAATTATTTTTGTATTTTTATTTTAGTTTCTTAAAAGTGAATTAAACCCCCCATTTAAAACTGGAAAAATAATTACGATTTGTTTATTTTTGTAAAAGTTACAGGACATTTATTGTCTTTGCGATTTAAGTTGCTTTAGTTTTGGCCACCAATGTAGCTATAGCTCCCATATACATGTTTCATCCGATTTTGTGTTTAAGTCCCTCATCTTCGTAATATGCATTCGACAACAATGATATTTGGTATCAGATATCTCAGAGAGCACCTTTGCCTAATTTTATCAAGATTGTGTCAGATTTGGATAAAGCTCCCATATATCTTCAACCGATTTCGCGTTAATTGTGCACAAAATGGCCAATATCTTTCAAAAATTCCTAAATTTTGTTACATCCGACCGAATTTAGTCTAAAAGCAAGTACAAATTGAAATTGGTAGTAATCGGTTTAGGTATAGCTATAGCTCCCATATATATGTATGCTTCATCCGATTTGGTGTTTAAGTCCCTCATATTCAAACGTAACAAAATATCTTTGTACCAGATATTTTATAGAGCTCGGAAATACCTTTGCCAAATTTTATGGAGAACAGCTAAGATTTGCAAATAGGTTCTATATATATCCTTAATCCGATTTCTGGTTTATTGTGCAAATAATGGATAATATCATCATAGAGTGAATTTCGGGACATACATTTTCATTTCGTGGAACTCGCCTTCTCGAAGTGATTTCATGCACTCTATAGCAATGTTATTTGGTATAAACGATTAAAATGTCTCCGTCAAATTTAGTGAAAGTCGATTCAGAATTGGATATGCATCCCATATATTATTTCCCTCCGAAACCAAACTATAGCTGCTCTAAAGCCAAATATTGATAGGTGGTATGATATACTTCAAATAAATTCTTTTGTTACGGAAGCTCTACTAAGCGTGCATAGTGGTGTAGCGTATCATATAGTCGGCCCCGCAAGATTTACGACATTTCCTTACTGGTTTTAAAATCCGTTTTGGTTTTCTTCTCCTCTACTTGGTCAGATACTGGCTAAATCGGAAAATATTAGGTTTATAAGATCCCACCAACATTTTATACACTGGTGGCCAAAACTAAAGCAACTGAAATTACAAGGAGAATGAATGCCCTGTAACTTTTTCAAAAATTAAGAAAATGAGAAAGTTTTTCTTGTTTTAAATTAGGTACTTTATTCACTTTTAAAAAACCTAAAACCAAAATTCATTTTTATATAAAAAATAATGTTGGTAAAGTCAATTAACCCGATTTTGGCTTGGACAAAACAAAAGCAACTCTGTTGTACATTTATATAACCGCTACAATTTCAGTTGTTTTTACTGTGATATTTATCGCTTTTTGCTTCCTTCGACAATTTCGCTTGTCATAAATCCTTTTTGAGAAGTTTTTTACAACAGCATGTGTTTTTCTTTTCGTTTTTTAAGTACTGCCCAAAAAATTTTTAAAAATGGCTAAAAGCAAATACAGTACCTGAATAAAACAGCAAATTATCAGTGACTATCAAAACAATATATCACAAAAAATGATTTCCGAGAAATATTTCATAAATATTTATGTGATTTCATAATTATTTCTGTGTACTGAGTCAGTTTTTTTTAAACTGGATCAGTAGTAACAGTCTATAACGGATGAGAGCCGTGAAAAACTTCAGCCCGTACTGATCCACAAATTGTGAGAGAAATAAAAAACAACTATTTAAGAGTTCAACTGGATTGGTGAGAGAGCAATCATTGGATATAAGCTCGAGATCAGTGCGTAGACGAGTAGTGGCAGCTGGTCTGCATGCCCGTAAGGCATCAGAAAACCATTTATATCTGAAAACAAGTAAGCAAAGGCTACAGTCGAGCGGGGCCGACCGTTGAATACCCTACAACACTATAATAAACGATACAGTTTATATAGGCGAGATACTCGAAAGAATTCCACAAGATATTGTGACAAATTATAAAAGAAAACCATCAGGTTTCGTTCTCTAATTATCGAATAATAGCAACTTAAACTAATTTGCTCATTTCCAATTTATTGGTAGATGTTGCACGTAAATGGTCTTCCTAGATCTGGAACCAATATTTCCCAAAGACCTATAATCTCTCAGAAGTGGCAAAAGATTAACATTTATTATTGGTTTTTGACTGAAAACGCATCTATATGAGATACAGACATTTGACTATATTCTTCAATGAAATCAGCGTTAACGAAATAGTCAGAAGTGCGTCTTTCCTGTATTTGTGAATTCTCCAAAAAAAGTCACTGGAATCGACATTTTCGTATTTCGTCTACAAAAGTTGGCAAACTATTTCACACATTGAATATTTTTGGATGGCCATCCAAAACTGCTTGGCTTTTGCAATGTCCGGTAACCCCCTTTCAAATGTGCGTGATGATCGGGCGATAATTACGACCTCCTGACAATTTTGCAGTTTTTTAGTCCATTTCAACCCCTAAATATATGGCGATCATCTCCATAAAGAGTAGGCTTCTATTCTGACCCTCATCTTATCCCCATGCAAAATTTCGTAAGGATCGGGCCATAAATGCGATCTGTATATGATATCCTGATATCCTAACTACTTAGTTTTGTTAGCTGTAGAAATATTACCAAATGTTTAATTCAAAATGAAAATATGCCAAAAATATGACAAAATTGAAAAAATATGAGAAAATTATACAAAATCAATATTTTCATCTTTAGAGAGATATTTTTATGCGATTTTTTTAGACGTTTTTTCTTTCCTGCCAAGAGGCCATTCTGAATTAATGAGAACTGTCGTAATCAGTTCAGCCGTTCTCGACATATAAGAGATTTTTCAAGCATATCTTCTTTGATAAACATATATATCGCACATATTGTGCTATATATCCGATTTGTTGGATGTTAACATCAATGTAAAGGTCAGAAGTAACCTTGTCATGGCTTTGGATTTCGCCGGGATTTAAAATATTCGCGGTTTAATGAAAAATTTGAATTTTTTCAACACAAAATATATGGTCTATTTTACCCGCTAAATATTATCCGATGACCACCCAAATTGGTAGGCTTCTTCCCCGTCCTAAACTCTAGCTACATGCGAAATTCCGCGTCGATTGGTCTTTAATTGCGACCTGTATAGCTACTGCAAAATCCGACATTTTTCAGTATTTGGTCCATTTCAACCCCTAAACATTTGGCGATCATCTCAAAAAGAAATAGGGTTCTATTCTGGCCCAAGCCCGACCTCCATTCCAAATTTCGTGAAGATCGGGCCATAATTGCGACCTGTAGAGTGATTACAAATTAACATGGACAGACGGACAGACGGACAGACGGACAGACGGACGGACGGACATACATAGCTAGATCGACTCAGCTCGGCGAGCTAGGATGATCCATATATACTTTCCTATGTGGGAAACCAATATTTCGTGGTGTTACATAATTTTTGGCCCAATCAAACTTATAACACATAGTGTTGTAGGGTATAAAAATCAAAAAGGCTTTCGGAAACGATAATATTAAGTGGAATCAAGCTCAATGGAAAAAACATTATTTCTTGGATGAGTCTACGTTTAATATTAAAGGCTCAGACGTGAAAAATTTTACGGTGAGATGGCCAAAAAATGAAGGACTCAAGCCGCAGTGTTGCAAAGGTACAGTGAAGCATGAGGGAGGGTCAAAAATGGCGTGGCGCTGTTTTTCTTTCTATGGACTTGGGCCTATCCATAAAATAAAGGAAGTTGTGGATCGGTTTGTTTACAAAGATGTGTTGGACATCACGTTGTTCCCTTACGCTGAGTAAAATATTCGGCTGATTTGGGTGTTTCAGCATGACAATGATCCCAAACTTGTATCAAAACTTGTCAAATATTGGTTGCGAGAGTCAAAAATTCATGTTTTGTTATGACCGGCACAATCACCTGACCTAAACTCCTTAGAAAACCTTTGGAGTGTCGTAGATAGGAAAATCAAGAGAGATTCGGAAATAAATAAGCACAACATTTTCTAAAGAATTCGGGGTGCCTGGGAAGGCACAACCAAGGATCAAATTGAGAGTGTTATAGATTCAATGCCTTGTAGGTGTGCAGCTGCTATCAAAAATAATGGTTATGCTATCGACTACTAGCCAAAATTTTATTATTTTAAAATAAAAAATCAAAAGTTGCTTTAGTTTTGACCAAGCAAAAAATGGGTCATTTTAGTTTTCCACATATTATTTTTTGTTCAAAATTATTTTTGTATTTTTATTTTTAGTTTCTTAAAAGATATCTCAGAGAGCACCTTTGCCTAATTTTATCAAGATTGTGTCAGATTTGGATAAAGCTCCCATATATCTTCAACCGATTTCGCGTTAATTGTGCACCAAATGGCCAATATCTTTCAAAAATTCCTAAATTTTGTTACATCCGACCGAATTTAGTCTAAAAGCAAGTACAAATTGAAATTGGTAGTAATCGGTTTAGGTATAGCTATAGCTCCCATATATATGTATGCTTCATCCGATTTGGTGTTTAAGTCCCTCATATTCAAACGTAACAAAATATCTTTGTACCAGATATTTTATAGAGCTCGGAAATACCTTTGCCAAATTTTATGGAGAATAGCTAAGATTTGCAAATAGGTTCTATATATACCTTAATCCGATTTCTGGTTTATTGTGCAAATAATGGATAATATCATCATAGAGTGAATTTCGGGACATACATTTTCATTTCGTGGAACTCGCCTTCTCGAAGTGATTTCATGCACTCTATAGCAATGTTATTTAATATAAACGATTAAAATGTCTCCGTCAAATTTAGTGAAAGTCGATTCAGAATTTGAATGCCTCCCATATATTATTTCCCTCCGAAACCAAACAATAGCTGCTCTAAAGCCAAATGTTGATAGGTGGTATGATATACTTCAAATAAATTAATTTGTTACGGAAGCTCTACTAAGTATGCATAGTGGTGTAGCGTATCATATAGTCGGCCCCGCCCGATTTACGACTTTTCCTTACTGGTTTTAAAATCCCTTTTGGTTTTCTTCTCCTCTACTTGGTCTGGATACTGGCTAAATCGGAAAATATTAGGCTTATAAGATAACACCAACATTTTATATATTAAAACACCCCTACCTCGCACTTCAGTATTTGAAGTGTGTCGAATTAAATTGCCACGTCTGCTTTCGACTAATTTCCTTGGAAGAATTTGAATAGGCCTCAGAGGGCAGAACATTCGCTCCTTTGATTAATGTCGCCAAAGCATTCAAGTGAAAACACGTGTAAAAGCCATAATGATGACAATGACACTTGACGACAACTATGTACCCTCTGTTCAGATGTGGTTTGACAATGAGAACGACAATGATGACGATGATGATGATGATGATAATGATGACAGTGAATGCGGTTCTCAAGATGACGATGATATTTTAAATGGCAAGGAAAAATGTTTTTTTTTTTTCCTTTTGTCCTTTCTTCAGCTGCTTCTTTAACATGGTGTGTATTGTTGTGGTAGTGTTGTCCTTTCCTTGTTCATTGTCATCACAAACCAAATGTTGTCGAGTGTCGAGGCTCCTTTTTCAACACATGATGGCTGCGCTTAAAAGGTTTCAGGGATTTTAAACGTAATCAACTTAATTAAAAAGAAGCGACATGTCTTGGCTGTATGGAGCTTATTGTTAGCGATATGTTACATACGGCCGATTCTTTTTTCTTTCTTTCCATGACATTCACATTTCTCATTTTCCATTTGAACTTCAGTATGTGTGTGTGTTTGTGTCCGTTCATCCATCCGCCTGTCGCTTCAGTTATATGCATGATACCAGCATAACGAACGCTAATCTAATTTTATCTCTTAACTCGAATGAAGATGATTCGTCGCATCATTCCAGTTGAATACATTGTTTAAAGCATGTTTCATTTTGGTATTGTTGCCGCAAGGTAAATTCAATATATTGCTGTTTCTTGTTTTCTTTGCACTTGCTTCTTATTCTTCGCCTTCTTCTTGTTCTCTGTCTTAATTAAAATATTGAACAAGCACATGTTGGTATGTTTTGTTTTTTCTCTTTTTTCTTCCAAGTTGCGACCTTAAGGGATTACACATTAGAAGGGATTACATGAAGAAGTATTTGTTACAGTAAACGAAGTTTTACCACATTTAACATTCAATTTGTTACTCAAGATATGTTGTCTGAACTTGTAATTAAACATCTTAAGCAACTTCATTGTATTGGCTGGAAAATGGGAATAACAATTAGATACAAATTTTTATGGCTTTGTAATTCTTCAGGAACCTTTACAGTAAAGTCAGGGTCTTTCATCGAAAACATATTTTTAAATGAAAAATAAATTAATTTTTAAGCGACGTCGTTTATTGGCCGAGAATAAGCCAGCAAGAAAGGTCAGGTGGGGTCGGCTATATGATACCCTACACCACAACTAGATATAGCATTTTCAGATTAAATGAACCCTTTTGCAATTCAAATGAAACTTTTTGCAGCGGGAATGAAACCTTTTGCAGTGGAATTGAAACCTTTTGCAGTGGAAATGAAACCTTTTGCAGTGGAAATGAAACCTTTTGCAGCGGGAATGAAACCTTTTGTAACCGAAATGAAACCATATGCAACCGAAATGAAACTTTTTGCAAATCAAATGAAACTTTTAGATTTTAAGAAGGAAAAATAACAAAACATTTTATTTTTAGTAGGTTTAATATTAAATCAACTAATTATAACTAATATATACTTAAAGAGGAATTTTTATTGATTATTAATATTTATGTTTTTATAAAATTTTTTCTTAAAGCTTCCATAAAACACAAGTGTAGATGCAGAAAGATTGAAAAAAGTTTTTCAAGGTATTTTTTTAACGACCCGAATTAGGTATCTTTTATAATCTCCTCCATGGAAAGGAGGATATATTAAATTTGTCATTCGGTTTGTAACGCCTCTAAATATTCGTCGTAGATCCCATACAGTATATGCAATCATGATCATAGTTGATTTAATGATTTTCACTTATCTGTCTATTGAAATCTGGACTGCTCTATCTCCATAATCAATAAAGCTGCGAAGCGGGAATCCTTTATTAGGTAAGATTAATAGTAGACTATAACTATAAAAAATTGTGGTAAAGCTTAATTTCACATTCAGTCCTGGCATAGGTATGGTATGGCCAAAATTTGTTTAAATTTCTCTTTTTAGCGTTAAGCATTTGGAATTTAATAATATGGAAGCATTTTATATCAAATCAATAAAGAACCATTTGTTATTACAATAATTGAAAATGTAAGAAATAATATAAATAAATGTAGATATTTATAATCAATAAAAATCCTCTTTGTCAATATATTAGTTATAATTAATTGATTTAATTTAAAAACTACTAAAAATAAAAATGTTTTGTTATTTTTCCTTCTATAAATTTAAAAGTTTCATTTGATTTGCAAAAAGTTTCATTTCGGTTGCAAATGGTTTCATTTCGGTTGCAAAAGGTTTCATTTCCGCTGCAAAAGGTTTCATTTCCGCTGCAAAAAGTTTCATTTCCACTGCAAAAGGTTTCATTTAAACTGAAAATGCTATATGTGTCAATTTAGTAAACGTATGAGTGATTTCATATATTTTATATCACTCATACGCAGAGTTTTCATACAAACGACGACCGGAGTGTACGGAACTAGATAAAGAACTCGTGCGTACGGTTGAATTAGATTTGCACAACTCTATAACAAAAACAAGTAAACAAAGGCTATAGTCGTGCGGGGTCGACCATGTGATACCCTACAACACTACAATATGTTAGAAGCACCCTTATGTCCCAAACCAATTTAGGAATAATTCGCTTTTGAAATTATGCCATGGAGCACTGCCCAGATTTTGCCCAATATTTACGCACTCCACCGTGCTGTTAGTTGTTGTGATCCATTTTACAGCTACATATACCAATTGTTATCCAAAATGGTAGAATTCTTCCCTGTTCTTAACTCTCTTCAATTGTGTGAGCAGGAAAATGTTTTTCTTTTTGGTTCATTTGAACCCCTAAATATTTTGCGATCAACTCCAAAAGCAAGAGGTCCCTCTGTATCACAAAATTTAAACTCATCTATATGATTTGCTTGTCTACGATACGTCTTTATTCATCAACGAAATCAGCAAAAAAAGCCAGGAGTTCGCCTTTTGTGAATTTCGGATATCGCCTGTAAGTAATGTTGGTATTTTTACACACAAAAGTAGTGGTCCATTCTACCCGCTGTCCTAAACTCTAACTTCATGCGAGATTTCCTTTGGATTCAATTTGTTAACTTTATAACGGCTGCAAAATCAGGAACATTTTTAGTTGTTGGTTCAATTCAACCCCTAAATATATTGCAGACATCTTTGAAAACCATAGGCCTAGCCATTCTGAGCCTAACCCCACCCTTTTGCGTGAGGATAATTGCAATCTGCATATCATAACCCCAACCTGTGTAATAAAAAGGAAAATATATTACAACATGTACATACAATTCAATATTATAAGTCAAATTGAAAAAATCGCATGCGATAAAAATATGAAAAATAAAAAAAATGTCACAAAATACTACAAATCTATATTAACATCATTACAGGCATCTTTTTATGCGATTTTTACATTTTATATTTTTATGGTAAGAGGGCATTCTGAATTGACAAAATTTGGCGAAATTGGTCTAGCCATTCTTGTGATATAAGCATTATAGCTAACATCCCCTTCATTCTATATACACATTGTATATATTTCGCTATATATAACCGATATATTTTCTATCGGCATCTACGTAATGGTCAGAATTGACCTGTTCGTCTGTTTTAAGATTTCGCCGGGATCAAGAATATTCGCGGTTTAATGGAAAACTTGACTTTTATTTAACACAAATGTTGTGGCCTATTTCACCCACTAAATATTACCCGATGATCATCAAAATTGGAAGGCTTCTACCCAGCCCTAAGCTCTAGCCCCGTGTCGATTGGTCTATAATTGCGACCTGTAGAGCAACTGCAAAATCCAAAAGAAATAAGGTTATATTCTGACCCTAGCCCCACCTCCACTCTAAATTTCGTGAAGATCGGACCATAATTGCGACCTGTAGAGTGATTACAAATCAACATGGACAGACGGACGGACATGGGAAGATCCATATATACTTTCCTATGTGGGAAACCAATATTTCGTGCTGTTACATAATTTTTGTCCCAATCAAACTTATAATACCCCCAAAACATAGTGTTGTAGGGTATAACAAGTAAGAAAGCAGCTAATTTGGGCCGGGCGAACTTTTAATACCCTCCAGCATTTCGAATGAAATTGAAAAATTTCAAAAAAAAAAATCCGAAAACTTCCATTTAAATGAAAACCGTTATATGGGGGCTATACGAAGAGATGGTCCAGCATATAAAATTTTTCGTCATAGGCTAAAGTGCCCATTACGAACTTCAAATACGAAATTTGTTACAATTACGGTGAATAATGTCGCAAAAATCATGAAAATACTGAGTATCGGGTGGTACCATCAGGCTATACGAAAACGTGGACGTGCATATGAATTTTCTTGCCATATGTTGTAGTACCAATTACGATCTTTAAATACGAAATTTGAAACGATTCCGGTGAATAATATTGCTGAAATCGTCAAAATACCAACTATCGGGAGATACCGTTATATGGGAGCTTAATGAAGACGTGGACCTGAATATACAAATTTTTGTCATAAGCTGTAGTACTCATTACGAACTTCAAATACAAAATTTTAAATAATTCCGATAAAAAAGTATCTTTAAAATCATGAAAATACCGGACAGACAGACCGTCCGATATCGCTAGATCGTCTTAGAATTTTACACTGATCAAGAATATATATACTTTGTTGGGTCTGACATGAGTATTTCGAGGAGTTACAAACGGAATGACAAAGTTAATATACCCTCCATAGTATGGTGGGTATAAATTGTGCCTTTTGAATACACACAGGTAAAAAAACAGGTAAGTTCGACCGGGCCAATCTTTGAATTCCCTCCACCACTTAGCACGACTTTGGCAATTTTCAAAAAAAAAAAAAAAACCGAATGTAGCCGTTATTTTAGGGTCTATACGACGACGTGGACCTGTATAGGCAACTTTAGTTATAAGCCCTTACAATATTCAAAAGTTTCAAAAATTCGGTGAATACAGGGTTACCCATATTCGACGGACCTTTGGACCCATTCCAATCGACGGGGCTTGTCCGCAGGTAACATTCTTTGCGTCAATTGAATTTTGTACGGGAACAAATGCAAATCAATGGGAATAATCCGTTGTAAAGTGGACCGAGCCATGCCCAACTGCTGAGAACGGCGTTTTTGGGATGTTCTTGGTGACCTCTCAACACTGGCTTGTATGTCATTAAGCGATGTTACATCTCTGTCAAAAGTTATGGCGTTGCCAGATGGGTCAGTCGAATATGGGCAACCCTGTACTATAGCTAAAATCATCAAAATACTGAATTTTGGGAGGTACCGCTATATTCGGGCTATATGAAGATGTGGACCTGCAGAGACAATTTTTTAGGCTGTAGTATTCATTACGAACTTCAAACACCAAATTTTAAACAATTCCGGTGAATAATGTCGCTGAAATCATCAAAATACCGAATATCGGGAGGTACCGTTGTATGGGGGCTATACGAAAATGTGGACCTGCACAGACAATTTTTTGTCTTAAGCTGTAATATTTATTATGAACTTCAAAATAAATGTCGCTAAACTCATCAAAATACCGAATATCGGGACACATCGTTATATCGGGGCTATACGAAGACATGGACCTGCACCGACAATTTTCTGTCATAGGCTGTAGTATCCATTAGAAACTTCAAATACGAAATTTGAATAATGTATATTTCGAGGTGTTCCGGTGAATAATGTATATTTCGAGGTGTTAAAAACGGAATGACAAACTTAATATACCCTCCGTACTATGGTGGAGGGTATAAAAAGGGTAAGCACGAACTCTTGGAATGGATTGCCATTTCCCAATGTAAATTTTAATTTGTTACGGGTAGCACTAAATGTGCATCGTTTTGTGAGATAGACTTTTGACCTTTTTCTATTGGTTTTTTTAAATTACATAGTCCCATAATGTACCTTCCCAAATAACCGCATGAATAAAACTAAAACCATTGCTGTATATGTTACCAAAATATAACTTTATTTTTTGTCTACAATTTTGAAATATCATTAAAACTTTATAAAAAAAAAAATATGTGTTAAAATGTATTATTAATGTATATCAATTCAGCGATGTTGGAGTTCCAGAAATAGAAAACTTTAAAACAACATTTTCAAATGTTTTTACACTTGTTGTGCTAGGAAATAAACCAAACGCTGGCCAACTAATGCCATGTGTAGCAAAAGTTTATATTTCCAACATTTTTTTTTTTTTGGAAAATAAAATTGTTTCAACAAAAGTTCAGTCATAAATAATTCATAAACGAAATGTTATATTTATATGTTAGCACCTGACTAAAAATAATATATACGAAAAAGTTGTATTATTGAGTTAATATTGCACTACTCTCTGTGGAGAAGAATTATTTTTTTTTAAGCTAGATAGAATTAAATTCGCACAAATGGTAGTTGTAGTATTCAACACACAAGTCTGTGTTTAAATATACAAAATAAACTATGTTTTCAAGTATAATGCATTTCAAACTAATATCTATTGAATCTAGCAATCAAGAGATGAAATAAAAATGTAACGGAAATTTTAATGGAAAACTTTATATTCTCACACTTGTTTTTTATATTTTTAACTCCTTTTTATACCCTACACCACATAGTGTTAAGGGTATTATGTCTTTGTGCATTTGTTTGTAACAAGGGAAAAAAGTGAGATAGACCCATAGTTAATTTTGAGCATCTTCATAAAATCACTTTTTGAGTCGATTTATGCATGTCAGTGCCTCCGTCCGTCAGTCCGTCTATGTATTTTTGTGAACAAAATGCAGGTCGCATTTATTATCCGATTGAGATGAAATTTTGCAAACAGTGTTTGTTCAAACCAAAGAACGAACCCTATTGAAATTGATGATAATCGGATCCGATTTAGATATAGCTCCCATATATATCTTCAACCGATTTCGGGTTAATTGTGCACGAAATGACCAATATCAGCCAATCACCTGAATTTTGGTACATCCCACCGAATTCAGTATGTCAAATTTGAAGAAAATCGGTTCAGATATAGCTATAGCTCCCATATATTTGTTTCATCCGATTTGGTGTTTGAAGTAAGATGCACCGCACAAGAATGATGTTTGGTTCCGGACATCAGATACTGCTCGAAAATACTATGCAATTTTATCTGATATAGCTATAGATCCCATATATATGTTTTATCCGATTTGAGTTTTAAAGTCCCACAAAAATGATCTTTGGTACCAGATATCAGATACAGCCCAGAAATACTTCTGCCAAATTTTATCAAGATCGGCTCAGATTTGGATATAGCTCCTAACCCGATTTGGGGTTAATTGTGCACCAAGTAGCCAATATCAGTTCAAATGGCCTGAATTATGGCACATCCAAACGAATTCAGTCTAGAAGCAAGTACAATAAATTTGCTTAAAATCGGTTCAGAGATAGCTATAGCTCCCATATATATGTTTCATTCGATTTGGTATTAAAGTCCTTCTCATTCGTAATATACATTCGACAAAAATAATATTTGGTACGAGATATCAGATGCAGCCCAGAAATACCTATGCCAAATTTTATTAAATTCGGTTGAGATTTGGATAAAGCTCCCACATATATCTTCAACCTATTTCGGGTTAACAGTGCACCAAATAAATAAATTAGGTGAAAATCGGTTCAGAGATAGCTATAGCTCCTATATATATGTTTCATCCGATTTTATGTTAAAGTCCTCTCATTTGACATATGCATTCGACAAAAGTAATATTTGGTACGAGATATCTGATAGAGCTGGGAAATACCTTGGTCAAATGTTATCGAGATCGGCTAAGATTTGGATATAGCTCCTAAATATCCTTAATCCGATTTCCGGTTTACTGACTAATATCAGCCCAAATGGAGTGAATTTCGGGTCTTACGTTTCCATTTTGTGCAACTCGTGTTCGATATATATTTATACCCTACAACACTATGTGTTGGGGGTATTATAAGTTTTATTGGGCCCAAAATTATGTAACACCTCGAAATATTGGTTTCCCACATAGGAAAGTATATATGGATCTTTCTATCTCGCCGAGCTGAGTCGATCTGGCTATGTATGTCTGTCCGTCTGTCCATGTTAATTTGTAATCACGCTACAGGTCGCAATTATGGCCCGATCCTTACGAAATTTTGCACGAAGGTGTGGTTAGGGTTAGAATAGATGCCTAATGATGATC
This sequence comes from Musca domestica, assembly GCF_030504385.1. NCBI lineage: Eukaryota > Metazoa > Arthropoda > Insecta > Diptera > Muscidae > Musca > Musca domestica. The sequence continues at coordinate 4,945,431 of NW_026712356.1, forward strand.
GCCAAATGTTTAGGGGTTGAAATGGACCAAATACTGAACAAATTTCGGATTTTGCAGTAGCTATACAGGTCGCAATTATAGACAAATCGACGCGGAATTTCGCATGTAGCTAGAGTTTAGGGCGGGGAAGAAGCTTACCAATTTGGGTGGTCATCGAATAATATTTAGCGGGTAAAATAGACCATATCTTTTGTGTTGAAAAAATTCAAAATTTTTCATTAAACCGCGAATATTTTAAATCCCGGCGAAATCACAAAGCCATGACAAGGTTACTTCTGATCTTTACATTGATGTTAATATCCAACAAAACGGATATATAGCAAAATATGTGCGATACATATATCTTTCAAAGAAGATATGCTTGAAAGATCTCTTATATGTCGAGAACGGCTGAACTGATTTCGACAGTTCTCATTAATTCAGAATGGCCTCTTGGCAGGAAAGAAAAAAACGTCTAAAAAATCGCATAAAAATATCTCTCTAAAGATGAAAATATTGATTTTGTAATATTTTCTCATATTTTTTCAATCTATATCTATAAAAGAGGAAAATGTTTGTATGTTTGTTTGTTTGTTTGTAATTTATGGACTCGAAAACCGCTGAATAGATTTTCCTGAAAATTTCCATATATACTGCAACATCGCCTGAAAGTAACATAGGCTATATACATTTTTGAATTTCCACTTGGAACTGGAGATATAGCATCAGAATCGGAGGTACCTCCCAAAAATTTAGATTTTATATGCACATATCTATTGATTGGTTGAAGATACAGTCTCCAAATTTGGAATACGTAACGGAATTTGGAACAAAAATAAGTTTGCCAAATTATATTGTAATCGGTTCAGATTTGGATATAGCTCCCATATATATTTTCGACCGATTTCGTTCATTTGATGCCTCAAACACAATATGAATATTCGATTCCAATGAAATTTGGAATATGTGACGGGATTTAATCCGAAAATAAATTTGTCAAATTATATTGAAATCGGTTCAGATTTCGATATAGCTAGCATATATATTTTCGACCGATTTCATGTATTTGATGCACCAAACACGCTATGTATCTCTAATTTCAATGAAATTTGGAATATGTAGCGGAAATTAAAACAAATATACATTTGTCAAATTATATTAAAATCGGTTCAGATTTGGATATAGCACTCATAAATATTTTCGACTGATTTCATGTATTTTATGCACCATACACGATATGTATGTTCGATTCCAAAGAAATTTGGAATATGTAACGGGATTTTGATTAGAAAATAAATTAGTCAAATTATTTTAAAATCGGTTCAGATTTGGATATAGCTCCCATATATATTTTCCGCCGATTTCACATATTTGATGCACAAAACACGATACGTGTTTCCGATTCCAACGAAATTCGGCATGAGTGGCTATATTTGGTACAAAAATAAATTTGACAAATTATATTCAAATACGCTCAGATGTGATTATAGCTCCCATATATATACTCAGCCGATTTCACATATTTGATGCACCCAAAGCGAGAGAGACAAAATTTGGCACCAGCAAAAATTGCCAAATTATATTGAAATCAGTTGAGGTTTGGATATAGCTAACATATATATTTCGGCCGATTTCATACATATTATGCACCAAACACGATATATATGACCGATTCCAATGAAATTTAGAATGTGTGGCGGAATTTGGTTATAATAAATGTGATAAATTAATTGGAAATTTGTTAAGATTTGGATATAGCTCCCATATATATATTCTCGCACGATTTCACATATTTGACGCACCAATTTCAATGAAATATGAAAGGTGTGGCGGTGTTTGGTGTAAAAGTAATTTTTTTAAAATTATATTTAAATCGGATCAGATTGGGATATGATTTTAATAAGAACCATTAACCCACAACGCCTTAGGCTAACACAAAAAAATAACACAACAATTTATTAGAAATACGCTTATTACGGCGAAGTATGTTGCTATCTCGAATTCACTAATTGCAATAGAAATGCCACTCAACTTCAAAAAAATTCAGTTTCCTGCACGCTTGGTATTTGCTACGAAATAAATAAATCCAAAGGACATACCCTTCGTGTATGCATGTCATGTTACTGCTTTTGTAATGATTTTGTTTATTAACGCATTAATTAGTGCAATATTTTTTTTTAATTTTTAAATTTGTTTTTCTTTATCCAACATATATTCGTAAATAAAATTTTGAATGCATATAAAATTAAAAGGGGTAGCGAAGCGCACCGGGTTCAGCTAGTTTTGTCATATTTTTGGCATATTTTCATTTTGAATTAAACATTTGGTAATATTTCTACATCTAACAAAACTAAGTAGTTAGGATATCAGGATATCATATACAGATCGCATTTATGGCCCGATCCTTACGAAATTTTGCATGGGGATAAGATGAGGGTCAGAATAGATGCCTACTCTTTTTGGAGATGATCGTTATATATTTAGGGGTTGAAATGGACCAAAACACTGCAAATTGTCTTCAAGTCATAATTATCGCCCGATCCTCACGCACATTTAAATGGGAGTTACCGCACATTGCAAAAGCCAAGCAGTTTCGGATGGCCATCCAAAAATATTCAATGTGTGAAATAGTTTGCCAACTTTTGTAGACTAAATACGAAAATGTCCATTCCATTGACTTTTTGGAGAATTCACAAATACAGGAAAGATGCACTTCTGACTATTTCGTAAACGCTGATTTCGTTAAAATTTATAGTCAAATGTCTGTATCTCATATAGATGCGTTTCAGTCAAAAACAATAATAAATGTTAATCTTTTGCCACTTCTGAGAGATTATAGGTCTTTGGGAAATATTGGTTCCAGATCTAGGAAGACCATTTACGTGCAACATCTACCAATAAATTGGAAATGAGCAAATTAGTTAAAGTTGATATCATTCGAAAATTAGAGAACGAAACCTGATGGCTTTCTTTTATTATTTATCACAATGTCGTGTGGAATTCTTTCGAGTATCTCGCCTATATAAACTGTATTGTTTATTATAGTGTTGTAGGGTATTCAACGGTCGGCCCCGCACGACTATAGCCTTTGCTTACTTGTTTTTATTATATTCCTTCTCCAAGTAATATTATGCACTCTATATCAAACTATAACTGCTCTCAACCCAAATGTTGAAAGGTGGTATGATCTACTTGAAATAAATTTTTACGGGAGCACTACTAAATATGCACAGTGGTGTAGGGTATTATATTGTCTTTTTTACTCCTTTTTTCAAACTATCATTTTGTTTCTGCAATAATTTAAATATTTTTTATAACTACAATTCCTATGTATTTGATATTAAAAATAAATAAATAAATAAATATAAAGACAACAAAAACTGTTTAGTATTTTACAATTGTTTTGCTTTGCTTTTGTAAAGCTATTGAGAAATAGCTTTACACAAACGAAGAATAACCATTCAGTGAGAAAAGAATAGCTTTTCAAACTGTTTGCTTTTTGTAACCTCCTTTTATTGGTTTTCTGTACCATGCTCAATGGCCTTCCACACTTAATGGCAACAAAAAACTGCAACAATGTGTGTGTGTGTCTTGTATTCTTTACACAGATATAAAGTAAAGAGCAAATATGTTTGCATGATAATAGCAAAATATTTGCAAACATTCTTTATGACATCAACATCAACATTGAAAGAAGAAAATCAACAACTAACAGATTTTCAGCTGTGATAAATTCTGAGAGCAATAGATTATTAATTGGCAACATAATGATAGGCAAGAAATTGAAATGCTATGACATTGGTCGGTTTTTTTAAAGAGTTTTAAGTTTTATCGCTGATGTAAAAAGTGATCTCATTATGTGATTAAATGCAAATAGTTAAGAAAGAGATTTTACATACATTTTCAAACGAATCTGGATTTGTGTGTGTGTGGGAAGCAAATTTGAAAATGCATTCTTAGTGATAAGATAATAGGATTTCTTGATTTGCGATATTTTTTTCAAAATATTTTGAAAATATGCATGTCAACAATGGATGGGAATAAAAATCATTGATAGGGTCGAGAGAGTCTCAAGCAATGTAAATATATATTTATTTCAATAAGATCTAAAATGTTATGTTATAAAAAAACAGTGATAACAAGTAAGCAAAGGCTTTAGTCGTGCGGGGCCGACCATGTGATACCCTACAACACTACAATATGTTAAGAGCTCCCTTATGTGCAAATATATTACGGACGTCTTTGAAAACAATAGGCCTAGCCCTTCTAACCCTAACCCTTCTACCCTTGTGAAAATTATCGTGCGGATCGGACAATAATTGCAATCTATATATAATAACCCCAGTCTGTGTTGTAAGGTGAAAAAATATTACAAAATGTATACTTCAAAAAAATTAAAAAAATAGCATGCGATAAAAAATATGAAAAAATAAAAAAAATGTCACAAAATCTATTTTGGCATCTTTTTGTGCGATTTTTTTAGATTTTGTTCTTTTATACCAAGATGGCATTCTGATTTGATAAAATTTGTCAAAATCGGTCCAGCCATTTCCTATCGGCATCTACGTAACGGTCAGAATTGACCTGTTCGTCTATTTGTGATTTCGCCGGGACTAAAAATATTCGCGGTTTAATGGAAAATTTAACACAAATGTTGTGGCCTATTTCACCCACTAAATATTACCCGATGACCATCAAAATTGGAAGGCTTTTATCCAGCCCTAAGCTCTAGCCCCATGCTGACTTTCACTTCGATTGGTCTATAATTGTGACCTGTAGAGCAACTGCAAAATCAGGAAATTTTTCAGTTTTTGGTCCATTTCAACCCCTAAATATTATGCGATCATCTCCAAGGGTTCTATTCTGACCCTAGCCCCACCTCCATTCTAAATTTCGTGAAGATCGGGCCATAATTGCGACCTGTAGAGTGATTACAAATTAACATGGACAGACGGACAGACGGACGGACGGACATACATAGCTAGATCGACTCAGCTCGGCGAGCTAGGAAGATCCATATACACTTTCCTATGTGGGAAACCAATATTTCGTGGTGTTACATAATTTTTGGCCCAATCAAACTTATAATACCCCCAACACATAGTGTTGTAGGGTATAAAAAAATAAGTAAAAAGGCAGTGAGTTCGGCTGAAGTCGAGTTCGAAATTTGAATACCTTCCACAATTTGGAACGATTTTGAAAATGTTCAAAAAAATAACATTTGCCAAATTGTTGGTCAAAATCTTAAAAATACCGAATATAGCCGGCATTTGGGGTCTATACGAAGACCAGCATAGGTAACATATGTCATAAGCCATTACAATATTGAAATACGAAAGTTCAAAAAATCCGTTAAAATCATATAGTTATAATCATCAAAATACCGAATATAGGGAGGTACTGATATATAGGGCTTGTAATAAGGACTGGACCTGCATAGACAATTTTCTGTCATAGACTGCAGATCCCATTACGAACTTTAACTCTGGTGTACATTTGTATGTGGGGTATACGATATCTTGAACCTGTATAGATATTTCTCTTCCAGGGAGTAAAGTGCTTGCAAAGAATTTCTAGTATGGATTTTTGGGCAATTCCATTGAAAAATGTTGCTAAAATCATCAAAATACCGAATATATGGAGGTACCGTTATATTAGGGATAAACGGTATCGTGGACCTATATAGACAATAATCTTCCAGGGGATGAAGTACTCGAAAGGAAATCCTGAAAATTTGGCTGCAATCATCAAAATACCGAATATCGGGGGCACCGGTGTAAGGGGGCTATACGATATCGTATGCACAATTCTCTTCCAGAGGGTAAAGTACTCAAAGGAAATCCTTGTGTGGATTTTCAGACAATTCCATTGAAAATTGTGGCTAAAATCATCAAAACACCGAATATCTTCGAAATTGACCTGCCTTCAGACAAAAGACTGATTTTAGCTTCCCATCTACGGACGGACCTACAGGGCTAAATCGACTTAGAATGTTATAGTGATCAAAAATATGCAATGCAAATATACAATGAACTGGTTGGAACCGTTTTATGAGGTCTAAATCAATTAGTGTATCTGAATCGATCATTTTTTCTAAGAAGAGAAAAGACCTACCGAGAAGTTTCAAGTTTCAGTTAATTTGGTTGGAAATTGTGGCAGAAACCTACATAAACCGAAAATAGGAAGGTACCGTTATACGAGGGCTATAAAATTTGTGGACCTGTAGCGAAAAGTTTTCGCAGGGAGTGATTAGATTACCAATGTAACTTTTCAGCTGATTTTGTTAGAAATTGTAGCAGAAGTCACCGAAAGTCTTGAGATATAACGGTACGTGGGGGTTATACATAAACATGGGCAAATATAGCCCATTTTCAGCTTGAATATAATATGAATCTCTGTCCCAAAATTCAAAGCTCAAGATTAAATTATGTGGACTCTATAGTGATTTTAACAGAAAGACGGACATCGCTAATTCGCCTTTTAATTTGTTTTCTGATGAGGAATATATATTGCTTTTGGCGTCTCCGACGTATATTTCGAGGTGTTCCTAACGAAATGACAAATTAAATATACCCTAAAATCGATTTATTGATGGCCACCGGCTGGCTAGCGAAGCCAGCCCGGGAAAATACTTTTTTTATTTTAATCTTAGATAGTGTTCGGAGATTTGTAATATCGATCACTTGAGTCGAACTTGGACGATTTCTGGTGTTTAATTATGGCAATAAGTTCGAAATACATACTACTTTCCAGAGAACGTCCCTTGTAAGCCATCATCCACACCAAATGTGCCTGATGAACCGCTTAATCAACGGCGAAGCATATTCACTATCTGACTTTCCTTTTCACTGCAAATTTTACATCATTAAACTCGTTTCGAAAGAGAAAAAACTTAAAAATTTAACTTTTACACCAAAAAATCTTCAAAATTTTTCATTTTTAAGTTTACCGACGAGGAAATTTGTAAAACCCTTTTACAATGGACCCGCTTCAATTTTCCTATTCAAAACTTTTTCAACTCCATATGTAAACTCTAGAAAACAAGTGTGATCTCAATATCAAATTACAGCTTTATTATTCATCCAATACCAAATTCAGTAACTTTTAGTACGCATACCTACAACAATCTATATCTCTCCATTCTAGAGAACAGCAGTGATCCAAAATTAGTACCTTTTAGTAAAATTCGTATAATTTAAGTACATATTCGCAAAACCATCACCATATCTCAATCGCTGATTCCAACCGACAAAACATTATTAAATTTCAGAATTCCAGCTGTATCCAGCTTAATTCAAAGACCCTATCAAAAATGTATCAACATACTTTTCTTACTGTTATATCACGCATCGACTTCATTCTCCTCATCCTAGACAACAACAGTGACCACGATATCAAATTTCAGATTTCCATCTATAACCCAACACTAAAACGGCACATTTTGTGGCATTTTGCACTTTTCGAACGTTTATAGTACGCATTTCCAAACCCACATCCATATCTTCGATGCAGACACCAAAAGTGGTATATATATCAAATTTTAGTATTTAATCTTTATCCCTTCGCCCAATACCAAACATAGTACCATTCAGTTCTTCTCGAACAAATAAAGTACGCATTTCAAATCCCAAACACAGATACCATCAGTAATCTAATTATCAAGTATCACAATAAGTATCAATACACATTTACAGAACCATTTTAAATATCTATATCGAATTTGGGTATTTCAGCCATATCCCGTCACCCAACACCAAGTTAGTACCATTTAGTACATTTTATGGAACATCTTTCCTGCACTCCATACAAATATCAGAATTCCAGCTCATTCCGTATGTCCAAAGCAAATAATTCAATTTTTATTACGTTTTAGCACTTTTCTTACCCTTTTAGTACGATTTTCCAAAAACCCTGCCTACGCACTAATACTGACACTCGTGCAAAAATTTCAAGATTCTAGTTTCAGCCGTGTCATCTGAAATTTGTGGCAGGTGCTAATATTTGCCACTTCTACATAGGTCAAATGGTCAAGATTTTAAAATTTTACATGTTTTCGAGGTACTTTTTTAATTTAACTCATAATTGCTAATATTTTCTTCCTGGTTGCTTTGTAGACCGATCGTTTCGTCTGGGGTTGTCATAGAGCCCAAACTTGCGAAAATTGTGAAATAATTTTGCGATATAGCATACCATCTGTTACAATTCATAACAAACAAACAAACTTCTAGTCCATACAGTTGAAAAATGGAGGTTACCTTATATGTTTGTAACATAAATATGTGCCATCGATTAAATCTCATATATTTCTACATCATTGTTCACCAGATATGTAAGTGTAGTATGTAAGTATAAGTATTCCATTGGGTTAAATTCGTTTCACATATCCTTGATTATCCTTGTAGTCTGCTTGAGTGCTCATTTCGGTCTCTCGTAGTCGTATCCTCCTATATCCTATATTCAAGCAGATTGAATATTTATATAGGTCGCTAGCAATCGTATCGTATCGAATATCTCTGAAGTCTGCTTGAGTACTTATTATACCCTCCACCATAGTATGAAGAGTATATTAAGTTTGTCATTCCGTTTGTAACACCTCGAAATATACATTTTAGACCCCACAAAGTGTAAATATTCTGATTCAGCATAAAATTCTATGTCGATTTAGCGATGTCCGTCCGTCTATCCGTCTGTGGAAATCACTCTAGCTTCCGAAATTTTACTCAAATGTATATTATGTCTGCAGGACTTTTGGTAGGTCCACGTTTTGGTATAGCCCCCATATTCGGTATTTTGATGATTTTAGCGACATTATCCACCAGAATTGTTTCAAATTTGGTTATTGAAGTTCGTAATAGATACTACAGCCTAAGACAGAAAATTATCTGTGATGAGTAGCTACATTACTCACCGATTTTTATACCCTCCACCATACTATCGAGAGTATATTAACTTTGTCATTCCGTTTGTAACTCCTCGAAATACTCATGTCAGACCCAACAAAGTATATATATTCTTGATCAGCGTAAAATTCTAAGTCGATTTAGACATGTCCGTCTGTCTGTCTGTTGTAATCACGCTATCTTTCGAACGAATTGAGATACAGGGCTAAAATTTTGCACACATGTTTATTTTTCCAGTAGGCAGGCCACGTTTTCATATAGACCCCATATAACGGTACCTCCCGATATTCGGTATTTCGACGATTTTAGCGAAACAATTCACCGGAATAGTTTCGAATTTAGTATTTGAAGTTCGAAATGGACACTACAGCCTAAGACAGAAAATTGTCTGTGCAGGTGCACGTCTTCGTATAGCCCTCATATAACGGTACCTCCTATTCGGTATTTTTGTGATTTTAGCGTCTTTATTCACGAAAATTTTTTCAAATTACGCATTTAGAGTTCGTAATTGAAACTCCAGTTTGTGACAGAAAATAGTCTATGCAGGTCCAGGTCTTCGATAGGCCCCATATACCAGTACCTCCCTATATTCGATATTTTGACGAGTTTAGGTACAATACTCACCGAAATTGTTTGAAATGTCGTATTTGAAGTTCGTAATGTATGCTACAGCCTATGACAAAAAATTGTCTACGCAGGTTCAGGTCTTCGCACAGCTCCGATATAACGGTACCTCCCTATGTTCTATATTTTGATGATTTTAGCTACATTATTCACCGTTTATTTCAAGTTCCGAATTTGAATTTGGTAAAGACTTATGAGAAATAATGCCTGTGTAGGTCCACGACGTATAGGCAACAATATAACGGCAATATTCGGTATTTTTAAAATTCTTACAAAATTTTTTCAGGATTTCATTCCCAAATTCGTTCCAAATGGTGGAGGGTATTCAAAGTTCGGCCCGCCTGAACTTACTGCTTTTTAACTTGTTTTTTTTTTTTTTTTTTTTTTGAGTTTCGCATTTGAATATTGTAATAGCTTATGAAAAAAGTTACCTATGCAGGTCCATGTCGTTATATAGACCCTAATATAACGGCTACATTGGGTATTTTTTAGAATTTAATAGAATTGTTACTTGTTAAATTCTCTTGCAAACGTATATTTGAATATCCCTGTAGTCTGCTTGAGTACTTATTAAGGTCTCTCGCAACCATAGCTTTGGATAGTGGACGTAGCCGTACACTCACAGGTAAACTTACCATAGGGTATGTATAGTATAAGTATATTCCACAATAAAACATAACATCAAACAAAAACAATTGTCTTTCTTTTTTTTTTCTCAAAACAAATGGACTCAGTCGAGTTATTTCACCCTAAGTTGAGAAATCTTGTCGTTACAAATTTTATTTGGCACGAGAGGCACAAAATGTTTGCATCAAATTTGGTGAAAATTGATTCAGAATTGGATATATACCATATATATCTGTTTCTTCTGATTCCAAATTATAACTCCTCTCAAGCCATAATACATATTCAAAAAAAGGCATAATCTTCTCCATATAAATTCCCAATAAATAGGCATAGTGTTGTAGGGCATCACATAGTCGACAACGCCCGACTTTTGACCTTATTTACTGTCTATTTTATATATATTTTTTTTATTTATTTATCTTTTTTTTAATTTTATTTAGGGAATTGTTGTTAATCCACACAACTTTTGAAAACATTTATTTCATATTATTTGAATTCGTAGGAAATAATTGAATATCATTTTAATATTGTTCATTTTGAAATGACCCTTTTTATGGAATCCAAATTCCCTTTGCTCTGTGAATTTACATAAAGTTTCAATGTTCTGCTCAAGTGTATTAATAAATATGACAACAGTTATGAATATAAAATTTAGGAAAAACAACAACAACAACAACAAGAAGAACGAATAGAAAGAGAGCATCAGTTAAATTGAAGTATATTATTCCCTAAAGGACATTTGTGACAATGATACTCGGATTAAGCGTTGTTATCTCTTTACAAATTCAATTGAAATAGGCATCAAATGGCGTTTTTGTTTGAAATTATCGTTTAGTTCAAGCTAAGAATAAATTTTATTTTATAAATTCAAAGACATTCCCGTGGACAATTAAATATGTATGAAATCTGTCAGAATTTTATTGGCACGTGACAAGTGATTATGACATATTTAAAGCTTTGGGGAAGAAAAATTATTGTCAAAATATAACTGTTATGTAATTTAATTGGTGACATTGATAACAAATTTAAAATAAATTTCTCACAACCTTCAATCGAATTTCAGCTCAAAAAAATATATATAAATAAACAATTTTAAAAATGTTTTTCGGAAACATATTCTGAAAGGTTCCACACGAGCGTCTTAGAAATGTGGCATCTTTATTATTTATGATTTAAGTTTTCACAGCACGTGCGTGTTTTAATGAAAAAAAAGTCATAGATACTTTCCACTTCACATTTTTGTTTATATCTAGACATTTGTGTGTGTGTGTGTGTGTTTTTTTTTTTCAATCATGCATTGATTTCGTATGCCAAACATGTGCCCCATGTCCTGTTGTTTTAGGAAAATCACTAAATTGAATGAAGTTGTGCAATCACTTAGCCACCTTTAAAAGAAGCAGTGGTGAAATCTTAAAGTATGAGAAAATTATTGAAAAACAAGTAAGCAAAGGCTATAGTCGTGCGGGCCGACTATGTAATACCCTACAACACTACAATATGTTAGAAGCCCCCTTATGTACAAATCCATATTGGAATTATAAATTAGGATTTTGACTAGGGGCATTTGCCTAATATTTATGCACTCCGTCGTGCGGTTAGTTGTTGTAGTCCATTTTACAGCTAAATATGATCCAATGGTCATCCAAAATGATAGAATTCTTCCCTGTCCTTAACTCTTTTCACAGGCGTGTCGATTGGTTTCAATTGTGTGATCGGAAAAACATTTCTGTTTTTGGTTATTTTGAACCCTCTGTATCTCCAAATTTAGATCATCTATATGATTTGCTTGTCTACGATATTTGGCTATATTGGTCAACGAAATCACCATAAAAAAGCCAGAAATTCGCCTATTGTGTATTTCGAATATCGCCTGAAATTTGTTCACACAAAATTAGTGGTCCATTGTACCCGCTGTCGTGAACTCTAACTTTTTGCGAGATTTCGTGTCCTCTGCAAAATCAGGAAAATGTTTAGTTGTTGGTCCATTTCAACCCCTAATATATTGCGGACATATTTGAAAACAATAGTCCTAGCCGATCTGAGCCCAATCCTACCCTTGTGAAAATGTTCATGAGGATCGGACTATATTGGCAATACTTATATAATATCCCCAATCTGTGTTGTAAGGTGAAAAAATATTATAAGTCAAATTGAAAAAATCGCATGCGATAAAAAATATGAAAAAATGTCACAAAATACTACAAAATCTATTTGATTTGATTTTTTTTTATACTTTTTATGTCAAAAAGGCATTCTGAATTGACAAAATGTGTCAAAATCGGTCCAGCCATTCTGGAGATATAAGCATTCTAACTAACATCCCCTTCCTTTGTATATACACATTGTATATATTTCGCTATATATAACCGATATATTTACTATCGGCATCTACGTAACGGTCAGAATTGACCAGTTCGTCTATTTGTGATTTCGTCGGTTTAATGGAAATTTGACTTTTATTTAACACAAATGTTGTGGCCTATTTCACCCACTAAATATTACCCGATGACCATTAAAATTGGAAGGCTTCTGCCCAACCCTAAGCTCTTTCCCCATGCTAACTTCCGCTTTGTTTGGTCTATAATTGCGACCTGTAGAGCAACTGCAAAATCAGGATTTTTTTCAATTTTTGGTCCATTTTAACCCCCAAATATTATGCGATCATCTCCAAACGCAATAGGGTTCTATTCTGACCCTAGCCCCACCTCCATTCTAAATTTCGTGATCGGGCAATAATTGTGACTTGTAAAGTGATTACAAATTAACATGGACAGACGGACGGACGGACATTCATAGCTAGATTGACTCAGCTCGGCGAGATAGGAGATCCATATATACTTTCCTATGTGGGAAAACAATATTTCGAGGTGTTACATAATTTTTGGCCCAATCAAACTTATAATACCCCCAACACATAGTGTTGTAGGGTATAATTATATGCATGGTAGTAAAGATAAAGAATTTAAAATGAGTTGAGTAGTCGGCTCGGCTTCAGCAAGCACATTTGAGCTTTGCAGTGCAATTTTGCATTGCATTAATCTTCAAACATTTACGATTTTCGACGATCGGAGGGGGACATTTAATCTTATTTATGTTAGTGAAGAGAACAATTTCAACACTTTATATATAGGAGCAAAAAATTTATATAGGAGCTACATCCAGATCTGAAACGATTTCAATATATTTTGACAAATTTATTTGTAGACCAAATTCGGTCACACATCCCAAATTTCATCAGAATCGGACTTACATCGTTTTGGTGCATTAAATAAGCGAAATCGTCCAAAAAAATATATGTGAGCTACATCCACATCTGAACCGATTTCAATATAATCTGGCAAATTTAAAACTTTTTTAAATTTCATTGAAATTGTGGATAAATAACATGTTTGGTGAATCAGATACACGAAATCAGCTGAAAATATATGTGGAAGCTATATCCAAATATGAACTGATTTCAATTAAATTTGGCAAATACATTTTTTGTACCATCTTTCATTGTAATCGGACATACACATTGTGTTTAGTGAATGAAATGGGCCATAAATATATATTGAATATAGCTTCCAATTCTTAACGGAACACCATTTTATTTGACAAATTTATTTGCAGACAAAATTTCATTGAAATTGGAGTTTTCGGTTTTTACCGTGTTAGGCAAATCAAATACGTGAAATCGGTCGAATATATATTTGGGAGCCATATATATGTATGTATTTTAGCAAATATATTTCGTTACCAGATTCCATGACCCATTCTAGATTTCATTGAAGTTGGAGATATATAGCGAGTTTGGTGCATCATATACATGCTATCGGGACCAAATATATATATGGGAGCAATATCCAAATCTGAACCGATTTGAAATTTACAGGGTGCTATAAAACAAGTAAGCAAAGGCTATAGTCGTGCGGGGCCGACTATGTGATACCCTACAACACTACAATATGTTAGAAGGCCCCTTATGCCCAAATACATTTTGGAAGATTTCACTTTTGAAATTATGTCGCGGAGCACTATATATATTCGTCAACGAAATCTGCATAAAAAAGCCAGAAGTTCGCCTTTTGTGTATTTACTCGAACTTCGTGCGAGATTTTGTGTCTTTTGGTTTCAATTTGTGACCTTTTTAAGGGCTGCAAAATCAGGAAATTTATTTAGTTGTTGGTCCATTTCAACCCCTAAATATATTGCGGACATCTTTGAAAACAATAGGCCTAGCCCTTCTGAGCCTAACGCTATCCTTGTGAAAATTTTCGTGAGGATCGGACTATAATTGCAATCTGTATATAATAGTCCCAACCTGTGTTGTAAGGTGAAAAAAATATTACAAAATGTACACCTCAATATTATAAGTCAAATTGAAAAAATCGCATGCGATAAAAAATATGAAAAAATAAAAAAATGTCACAATATACTACAAAATCTATATAAATATCATTAATGGCATCTTTTTCTGCGATTTTAGATTTTATTCATTTATGCCAGGAGGGCATTCAGAATTGACAAAATTTGTCAAAATCGGTCCAGCCATTCTCGAGATATAAGCATTCTAGCTAACATCCCCTTCCTTTGTATATACATATTGTATATATTTCGCTATATGTATCCGATATATTTACTATCGGCATCTACGTAACGGTCAGAATTGACCTGTTCGTCTATTTGTGATTTCGCCGGGATTAAAAATATTCGCGGTTTAATGGAAAATTTGACTTTTATTTAACACAAATGCTATAGTCTATTTCACCCACTAAATATTCCCCGATGACCATCAAAATTGGACCCCTAAATATTATACGATCATCTCCAAACGAAATAGGGTTCTATTCTGATTTTAACCCCACCTCCATTCTAAATTTCGTGAAGATCGGGCCATAATTGCGACCTGTAGAGTGATTACAAATTAACATGGACAGACGGACGTACGGACATACATAGCTAGATCGACTCAGCTCAGCGAGCTAGGAAGATCCATATATACTTTCCTATGTGGGAAACCAATATTTCGAGGTATTACATAATTTTGGCCCAATCAAACTTATAATAACCCCAACACATAGTGTTGTTGGGTATAAAAACTTCAACAAATCGCCATAAAGTTTAAATTTTTTTTATTGAATGAAAGCAAAAAATGTCGGGAATAGTACCAAATTTTAGAATAAGTTTAGATTTGTTCGAATTGGTCACCTTTGGTATGAATTACGGCCTTCAAATGGCCTTCACATGCTGTCTGAATATTGCTCCGGGTATTTTGGAAGTACCAACCTTGCTTTCCAAAATA